>NW_027194832.1:0-232051 GCF_032444005.1 Ranitomeya imitator
TATACCATACACTCTATACCCTA
Source organism: Ranitomeya imitator (assembly GCF_032444005.1). Taxonomy (NCBI): domain Eukaryota; kingdom Metazoa; phylum Chordata; class Amphibia; order Anura; family Dendrobatidae; genus Ranitomeya; species Ranitomeya imitator. Next base: position 24 of record NW_027194832.1, read on the forward strand.
CACTCTATACCCTACACTCTACACCCTACACTCTATACCTTACACTCTATACCCTACACTCTATACCCTACACTGTAAACTCTATACCCTACACTCTACACTCTATACCCTACACTCTATAACATACACTCTATACCCTACACTCTATACCCTACACTCTATACCCTACACTCTATACCCTACACTCTATACCATACACTCTATACCATACACTCTACACTCTATACCCTACACTCTATACCATACACTCTACACCATACACGCTATAGCATACACTCTATACCCTACACTCTACACTCTATACCCTACACTCTACACTTTATACCCTACTCTCTATACCCTACACTCTATACCCTACACTCTACAACCTGCACTCTATACCCTACACTCTATACCCTACACCTTACACTCTATACCCTACACTATATACCCTACACTCTATATCCTACACTCTATACCCTACACTCCATAGTCTACACTCTATAGCCTACACTCTACACTCTACTCTATACCCTACACTCTATACCCTGCACTCTAATCCCTACACTCTACACTCTATACCCTACACTCTATACCCTACACTCTATACCCTACACTCTACACCCTACACTCTACACCCTACACTCTAATCCCTACACTCTAATCCCTACACTCTAATCCCTACACCCTACACTCTATACCCTACACTCTATACCCTACACTCTATACCCTACACCCTACACTCTACACCCTACACTCTACACCCTACACTCTACACCCTACACTCTACACTCTATTCCCTACACTCTACACCCTGCACTCTGTACCCTACACTCTACACTCTTTACCCTACACTCTATACCCTACATTCTATACCCTACACTCTGTACCCTACACTCTAATCCCTACACCCTACACTCTATACCCTACACTCTATACCCTACACTCTATACCCTACACTTTACACTATATACTCTACACTCTATAGCCTACACTCTATACCCTACACTCTATACCCTACATTCTATACCCTACACTCTATACCCTACACTCTATACCCTACACTTTATACCCTACACCCTATACCATACACTCTATACCCTACACTCTACAACCTGCACTCTATACCCTACACTCTATACCCTACACCCTACACTTTATACCCTACACTCTATACCCTACACTCTATACCCTACACTCTATACCCTACACTCTACACCCTGCACTCTGTACCCTACACTCTACACTCTTTACCCTACAATCTATACCCTACACTCTATACCCTACACTCTATACCCTACACTCTATACCCTACACTCTACACTTTATACCCTACACTCTATACCATACACTCTATACCCTACACTCTACACTTTATACCCTACACTCTATACCATACACTCTATACCCTACACTCTATACCCTACACTATACACTCTATACCCTACACTCTACACTGTATACCATACACTCTATGCCCCACACTCTCTACCCTAAACTCTACATTCTATACCCTACACTCTACACCATACACTCTATACCCTACACTCTATACCCTACACTCTATACCCTACACTCTATACCCTACACTCTACACTCTATACCCTACACTCTATACCCTACACTCTATACCCTACACTCTATACCCTACACTCTACACCCTACACTCTACACCCTACACTCTACACCCTACACTTTACACCCTACACTCTATACCCTACACTCTATACCCTACACTATATACTCTATACCCTACACTCCATATCCTACACTCTACACTTTATACCCCACACTCTATACCATACACTCTATACCCTACACTCTACACCTTACACTCTATACCCTACATTCTATCCCCTACACTCTACACTATATACCCTACACTCTACACTCTACTCTATACCCTACACTCTATACCCTACACTCTACACTCTACACCCTACACTCTACACTCTACGCCCTACACTCTATACGCTACACTCTATACCCTACACTCTATACCCTACACTCTAACCCCTACACTCTATACCCTACACTCTATACCATACACTCTCCACCCTACACCCTACACTCTACACCCTACACTCTATACCCTATACCCTACACTCTATACCCTACACTCTATACCCTACACTCTATACCCTACACTATACACTCTATACCCTACACTCTACGCTTTATACCCTACACTCTATACCCTACACTCTATACCCTACACTCTACACCCTACACTCTACACCCTACACTCTAATCCCTACACTCTTATCCCTACACCCTACACTCCATACCCTACATTCTATACCCTACACTCTATAACCTACACTCTACACCCTACACTCTACACTCTATACCCTACACTCTATACCCTACACTCTATACCTCACACCCTACACTCTACACCCTACACTCTATACCCTACACTCTACACCCTACACTCTATACCCTACACTCTACACCCTGCACTCTGTACCCTACACTCTACACTCTTTACCCTACACTCTATACCCTACACTCTATACCCTACACTCTATACACTACACTCTACACTTTATACCCTACACTCTATACCATACACTCTATACCCTACACTCTACAACCTGCACTCTATACTCTACACTCTATACCCTACACTCTATACCCTACACTCTCTACTCCACACTCTATACCCTACACTCTATACCCTACACTCAATACCCTACACTCTACACCCTACACTCTACACTCTATAGCCTACACTCTATACCCTACACTCTATACCCTACACTCTATACCCTACACTCTATACACTACACTCTACACTTTATACCCTACACTCTATACCATACACTCTATACCCTACACTCTACAACCTGCACGCTATACCCTACACTCTATACCCTACACTCTACACTCTATACCCTACACTCTATGCCCTACACTCTTTACCCTACACTCTACACTCTATACCCTACACTCTATACCCTACACTCTACACTTTATACCCTACACTCTATACCATACACTCTATACCCTACACTCCATACCCTACACTCTACACTTTATACCCCACACTCTATACCATACACTCTATACCCTACACTCTACACCTTACACGCTATACCCTACATTCTATCCCCTACACTCTCCACTCTATAACCTACACTCTACACTCTACTCTATACCCTACACTCTATACCCTACACTCTACACTCTATACCCTACACTCTACACTCTACACCCTACACTCTATACCCTACACTCTATACCCTACACTCTATACCCTACACTCTACACTCTATACCCTACACTCTATAGCCTACGCTCTACGCCCTACACTCTATACCCTGCACTCTATACCCTACACTCTACACTCTATACCCTACACTCTACTCCCTACACTCTACACCCTACCGTCTATACCCTACACTCTACACTCTATACCTTACACTCTACACTCTATTCCCTACACTCTATACCCTACACTCTATACCCTACATTCTATACCCTACACTCTACACTCTGAACCCTGTTCACACAGGTTATATACAGATGATCAGGTTTTTAAATACATCAGATAGGGATTGCATACATTAGTTAGGACTGCTCTGATAAGGGTATACCGTGAAGATTGGTAGAGCAGCTTAGTATACATTTTTTGCAAAAAACGTATCAACCAAATACCCTGTTTTTTACATCTTTTACTAGCACTTGCGGATTACTGCAACATTTTTTCAAACTGAGTGTTTTTGGTTTTACTATTCTCTTTTGTGTCTTCAGGTTTCTTGGTGGTGTGTGAACATGATCATACAGACTTGTTCACTGTGCAAGTAGCCCATGTGTTCCTGTACTCTACACTCTATACCCTACACTCTATACCCTACACTCCATACCGTACACTCTATACCCTACACTCTACACTCTATACCCTACACTCTTTACGCCACACTCTATACCCTACAGTCTATACCCTACTCTCTATACCCTACACTCTACACTCTATACCATACACTCTACACTCTATACCCTACACTCTATCCCCTACACTCTATACCCTACACCCTACACTCTATACCCTACACTCTATACCCTACACTCAACACCCTACACTCTACACCCTACACCCTACACTCTATACCCTACACTCTACACTTTATACACTACACTCTATACCCTACACTCTATACCCTGCACTCTACACCCTGCACTCTACACCCAACACTCTAAACCCTACACTCTATACCCTACACTTTATACCCTACACTCTACACTCTATACCCTACACTCTATAGCCTACACTCTATATCCTACAGTATATACCCTACACTCTATACCCTACACTCTACACCTTACACTCTACACTCTATTCCCTACACTCTATACCCTACACTCTATACCCTACACTCTATACCCTACACTCTACACTCTATACCCTACACCCTACACTCTATACCCTACACTCTACACTCTATATCCTACACTCTATACCCTGCACTCTACACCCTGCACTCTACACCCAACACTCTATACCCTACACTCTACACCCTACACTCTATACCCTACACTCGATAACCTACACTCTACACTCTATACCATACACTCTACACCCTACACTCTAATCCCTACACTCTACACTCTATACCCTACACTCTATACCATACACTCTATACCCTACACTCTATACCATACACTCTATACCATACACTCTATACCCTACACTCTATACCCTACACTCTACACCCTACACTCTATAGCTTACACTCTATACCCTACACTCTATACCCTACACTCTAAACTCTATACCCTACACTCTACACTCTATACCCTACACTCTATAACATACACTCTATACCCTACACTCTATACACTACACTCTATAACCTACACTCTATACCATACACTCTATACCATACACTCTACACTCTATACCCTACACTCTATACCATACACTCTACACCATACACTCTATAGCATACACTATATACCCTACACTCTACACTCTATACCCTACACTCTATACCCTACACTCTATACCCTACACTATACACTCTATACCCTACACTCTACACTTTATACCCTACTCTCTATACCCTACACTCTATACCCTACACTCTACAACCTGCACTCTATATCCTACACTCTATACCCTACAACTTACACTCTATACCCTACACTCTATACCCTACACTCTATACCCTACACTCTATAGTCTACACTCTATAGCCTGCACTCTACACTCTACTCTATACCCTACACTCTATACCCTACACTCTAATCCCTACACTCTACACTCTATACCCTACACTCTATACCCTACACTCTATACCCTACACTCTACACCCTACACTCTACACCCTACACTCTAATCCCTACACTCTAATCCCTACACTCTAATCCCTACACCCTACACTATATACCCTACACTCTATACCCTACACTCTATACCCTACACCCTACACTCTACACCCTACACTCTACACCCTACACTCTACACTCTATTCCCTACACTCTACACCCTGCACTCTGTACCCTACACTCTACACTCTTTACCCTACACTCTATACCCTACATTCTATACCCTACACTCTATACCCTACACTCTAATCCCTACACTCTACACTCTATACCCTACAATCTATACCCTACACTCTATACCCTACACTCTACACCCTACACTCTACACCCTACACTCTAATCCCTACACTCTAATCCCTACACTCTAATCCCTACAGAGTGTAGAGTGTAGGGTGTAGAGTGTAGGGTATAAAGTGTAGGGTATAGAGTGTAGGGTATAGAGTGAAGGGTATAAAGTGTAGGGTGTAGGGTATAGAGTGTAGGGTATAGAGTGCAGGTTGTAGAGTGTAGGGTATAGAGTGTATGGTATAGGGTGTAGGGTATAAAGTGTAGGGTATAGAGTGTAGGGTATAGAGTGTAGGGTATAGAGTGTAGGGTATAGAGTGTAGGGTATAGAGTGTAGGCTATAGAGTGTAGAGTATATAGTGTAGAGTGTAGGGTATAGAGTGTAGGGTATAGAGTGTAGGGTATAGAGTGTAGGGTGTAGGGATTAGAGTGTAGGGATTAGAGTGTAGGGTGTAGAGTGTAGGGTGTAGAGTGTAGGGTATAGAGTGCAGGGTATAGAGTGTAGGGTATAGAGTGTAGAGTGTAGGGATTAGAGTGTAGGGTATAGAGTGTAGGGTATAGAATGTAGGGTATAGAGTGTAGGGTATATAGTGTAGGGTGTAGGGATTAGAGTGTAGGGATTAGAGTGTAGGGATTAGAGTGTAGGGTGTAGAGTGTAGGGTGTAGAGTGTAGGGTATAGAGTGTAGGGTATAGAGTGTAGGGTATAGAGTGTAGAGTGTATGGATTAGAGTGTAGGGTATAGAGTGTAGGGTATAGAGTAGAGTGTAGAGTGTAGGCTATAGAGTGTAGACTATAGAGTGTAGGGTATAGAGTGTAGGGTATAGAGTGTAGGGTATAGAGTGTAGGGTATAGAGTGTAAGGTGTAGGGTATAGAGTGTAGGGTATAGAGTGCAGGTTGTAGAGTGTAGGGTATAGAGTGTAGGGTATAGAGAGTAGGGTATAAAGTGTAGAGTGTAGGGTATAGAGTGTATAGTGTAGGGTATAGAGTGTAGGGTATAGAGTGTAGAGTGTAGGGTATAGAGTGTATGCTATAGAGTGTATGGTGTAGAGTGTATGGTATAGAGTGTAGGGTATAGAGTGTAGAGTGTATGGTATAGAGTGTATGGTATAGAGTGTAGGGTATAGAGTGTAGGGTATAGAGTGTAGGGTATAGAGTGTATGTTATAGAGTGTAGGGTATAGAGTGTAGAGTGTAGGGTATAGAGTTTAGAGTGTAGGGTATAGAGTGTAGGGTATAGAGTGTAAGGTATAGAGTGTAGGGTGTAGAGTGTAGGGTATAGAGTGTAGGGTATAGAGTGTATGGTATAGAGTGTATGGTATAGAGTGTACGGTATAGAGTGTATGGTATAGAGTGTAGGGTATAGAGTGTAGAGTGTAGGGATTAGAGTGTAGGGTGTAGAGTGTATGATATAGAGTGTAGAGTGTAGGTTATCGAGTGTAGGGTATAGAGTGTAGGGTGTAGAGTGTAGGGTATAGAGTGTTGGGTGTAGAGTGCAGGGTGTAGAGTGCAGGGTATAGAGTGTAGGATATAGAGTGTAGAGTGTAGGGTATAGAGTGTAGGGTGTAGGGTATAGAGTGTAGAGTGTAGGGTATAGAGTGTAGGGTATAGAGTGTAGGGTATAGAGTGTAGGGTATAGAGTGAAGGGTATAAAGTGTAGGGTGTAGGGTATAGAGTGTAGGGTATAGAGTGCAGGTTGTAGAGTGTAGGGTATAGAGTGTATGGTATAGGGTGTAGGGTATAAATTGTAGGGTATAGAGTGTAGGGTATAGAGTGTAGGGTATAGAGTGTAGGGTATAGAGTGTAGGCTATAGAGTGTAGAGTATATAGTGTAGAGTGTAGGGTATAGAGTGTAGGGTATAGAGTGTAGGGTATAGAGTGTAGGGTGTAGGGATTAGAGTGTAGGGATTAGAGTGTAGGGTGTAGAGTGTAGGGTGTAGAGTGTAGGGTATAGAGTGCAGGGTATAGAGTGTAGGGTATAGAGTGTAGAGTGTAGGGATTAGAGTGTAGTGTATAGAGTGTAGGGTATAGAATGTAGGGTATAGAGTGTAGGGTAAAGAGTGTAGAGTGTAGGGTACAGAGTGCAGGGTGTAGAGTGTAGGGAATAGAGTGTAGAGTGTAGGGTGTAGAGTGTAGGGTGTAGAGTGTAGGGTGTAGAGTGTAGGGTGTAGGGTATAGAGTGTAGGGTATAGAGTGTAGGGTATATAGTGTAGGGTGTAGGGATTAGAGTGTAGGGATTAGAGTGTAGGGATTAGAGTGTAGGGTGTAGAGTGTAGGGTGTAGAGTGTAGGGTATAGAGTGTAGGGTATAGAGTGTAGGGTATAGAGTGTAGAGTGTAGGGATTAGAGTGTAGGGTATAGAGTGTAGGGTATAGAGTAGAGTGTAGAGTGTAGGCTATAGAGTGTAGACTATAGAGTGTAGGGTATAGAGTGTAGGGTATAGAGTGTAGGGTATAGAGTGTAAGGTGTAGGGTATAGAGTGTAGGGTATAGAGTGCAGGTTGTAAAGTGTAGGGTATAGAGTGTAGGGTATAGAGAGTAGGGTATAAAGTGTAGAGTGTAGGGTATAGAGTGTAGGGTATAGAGTAGAGTGTAGAGTGTAGGCTATAGAGTGTAGACTATAGAGTGTAGGGTATAGAGTGTAGGGTATAGAGTGTAGGGTATAGAGTGTAGGGTATAGAGTGTAAGGTGTAGGGTATAGAGTGTAGGGTATAGAGTGCAGGTTGTAGAGTGTAGGGTATAGAGTGTAGGGTATAGAGAGTAGGGTATAAAGTGTAGAGTGTAGGGTATAGAGTGTATAGTGTAGGGTATAGAGTGTAGGGTATAGAGTGTAGAGTGTAGGGTATAGAGTGTATGCTATAGAGTGTATGGTGTAGAGTGTATGGTATAGAGTGTAGGGTATAGAGTGTAGAGTGTATGGTATAGAGTGTATGGTATAGAGTGTAGGGTATAGAGTGTAGGGTATAGAGTGTAGGGTATAGAGTGTATGATATAGAGTGTAGGGTATAGAGTGTAGAGTGTAGGGTATAGAGTTTAGAGTGTAGGGTATAGAGTGTAGGGTATAGAGTGTAAGGTATAGAGTGTAGGGTGTAGAGTGTAGGGTATAGAGTGTAGGGTATAGAGTGTATGGTATAGAGTGTATGGTATAGAGTGTACGGTATAGAGTGTATGGTATAGAGTGTAGGGTATAGAGTGTAGAGTGTAGGGATTAGAGTGTAGGGTGTAGAGTGTATGATATAGAGTGTAGAGTGTAGGTTATCGAGTGTAGGGTATAGAGTGTAGGGTGTAGAGTGTAGGGTATAGAGTGTTGGGTGTAGAGTGCAGGGTGTAGAGTGCAGGGTATAGAGTGTAGGATATAGAGTGTAGAGTGTAGGGTATAGAGTGTAGGGTGTAGGGTATAGAGTGTAGAGTGTAGGGTATAGAGTGTAGGGTATAGAGTGTAGGGTATAGAGTGTAGGATATAGAGTGTAGAGTGTAGGGTATAGAGTGTAGAGTGTAGGGTATAGAGTGCAGGGTGTAGAGTGCAGGGTATAGAGTGTAGGATATAGAGTGTCGAGTGTAGGGTATAGAGTGTAGGGTGTAGGGTATAGAGTGTAGAGTGTAGGGTATAGAGTGAAGGGTATAAAGTGTAGGGTGTAGGGTATAGAGTGTAGGGTATAGAGTGCAGGTTGTAGAGTGTAGGGTATAGAGTGTATGGTATAGGGTGTAGGGTATAAAGTGTAAGGTATAGAGTGTAGGGTATAGAGTGTAGGGTATAGAGTGTAGGGTAAAGAGTGTAGAGTGTAGGGTACAGAGTGCAGGGTGTAGAGTGTAGGGTATAGAGTGTAGAGTGTAGAGTGTAGGGTGTAGAGTGTAGGGTATAGAGTGTAGGGTATAGAGTGTAGGGTATAGAGTGAAGGGTATAAAGTGTAGGGTGTAGGGTATAGAGTGTAGGGTATAGAGTGCAGGTTGTAGAGTGTAGGGTATAGAGTGTATGGTATAGGGTGTAGGGTATAAATTGTAGGGTATAGAGTGTAGGGTATAGAGTGTAGGGTATAGAGTGTAGGGTATAGAGTGTAGGCTATAGAGTGTAGAGTATATAGTGTAGAGTGTAGGGTATAGAGTGTAGGGTATAGAGTGTAGGGTATAGAGTGTAGGGTGTAGGGATTAGAGTGTAGGGATTAGAGTGTAGGGTGTAGAGTGTAGGGTGTAGAGTGTAGGGTATAGAGTGCAGGGTATAGAGTGTAGGGTATAGAGTGTAGAGTGTAGGGATTAGAGTGTAGTGTATAGAGTGTAGGGTATAGAATGTAGGGTATAGAGTGTAGGGTAAAGAGTGTAGAGTGTAGGGTACAGAGTGCAGGGTGTAGAGTGTAGGGAATAGAGTGTAGAGTGTAGGGTGTAGAGTGTAGGGTGTAGAGTGTAGGGTGTAGAGTGTAGGGTGTAGGGTATAGAGTGTAGGGTATAGAGTGTAGGGTATATAGTGTAGGGTGTAGGGATTAGAGTGTAGGGATTAGAGTGTAGGGATTAGAGTGTAGGGTGTAGAGTGTAGGGTGTAGAGTGTAGGGTATAGAGTGTAGGGTATAGAGTGTAGGGTATAGAGTGTAGAGTGTAGGGATTAGAGTGTAGGGTATAGAGTGTAGGGTATAGAGTAGAGTGTAGAGTGTAGGCTATAGAGTGTAGACTATAGAGTGTAGGGTATAGAGTGTAGGGTATAGAGTGTAGGGTATAGAGTGTAAGGTGTAGGGTATAGAGTGTAGGGTATAGAGTGCAGGTTGTAGAGTGTAGGGTATAGAGTGTAGGGTATAGAGAGTAGGGTATAAAGTGTAGAGTGTAGGGTATAGAGTGTATAGTGTAGGGTATAGAGTGTAGGGTATAGAGTGTAGAGTGTAGGGTATAGAGTGTATGCTATAGAGTGTATGGTGTAGAGTGTATGGTATAGAGTGTAGGGTATAGAGTGTAGAGTGTATGGTATAGAGTGTAGGGTATAGAGTGTAGGGTATAGAGTGTAGGGTATAGAGTGTATGTTATAGAGTGTAGGGTATAGAGTGTAGAGTGTAGGGTATAGAGTTTAGAGTGTAGGGTATAGAGTGTAGGGTATAGAGTGTAAGGTATAGAGTGTAGGGTGTAGAGTGTAGGGTATAGAGTGTAGGGTATAGAGTGTATGGTATAGAGTGTATGGTATAGAGTGTATGGTATAGAGTGTAGGGTATAGAGTGTAGAGTGTAGGGATTAGAGTGTAGGGTGTAGAGTGTATGGTATAGAGTGTAGAGTGTAGGTTATCGAGTGTAGGGTATAGAGTGTAGGGTGTAGAGTGTAGGGTATAGAGTGTTGGGTGTAGAGTGCAGGGTGTAGAGTGCAGGGTATAGAGTGTAGGATATAGAGTGTAGAGAGTAGGGTATAGAGTGTAGGGTGTAGGGTATAGAGTGTAGAGTGTAGGGTATAGAGTGTAGGGTATAGAGTGTAGGGTATAGAGTGTAGGGAATAGAGTGTAGAGTGTAAGGTGTAGAGTGTAGGGTATAGAGTGTAGGGTATATACTGTAGGGTATAGAGTGTAGGCTATAGAGTGTAGGGTATAGAGTGTAGAGTGTAGGGTATAAAGTGTAGGGTATAGAGTGTAGGGTTTAGAGTGTTGGGTGTAGAGTGCAGGGTGTAGAGTGCAGGGTATAGAGTGTAGGGTATAGAGTGTAGGGTATAAAGTGTAGAGTGTAGGGTATAGAGTGTATAGTGTAGGGTATAGAGTGTAGGGTATAGAGTGTAGGGTATAGAGTGTAGGGTATAGAGTGTAGGGTATAGGGTATAGAGTGTAGGGTGTAGGGTGTAGAGTGTAGGGTGTTGAGTGTAGGGTATAGAGTGTAGGGTATAGAGTGTAGGGTGTAGGGTATAGAGTGTAGGGGATAGAGTGTAGGGTATAGAGTGTAGAGTGTATGGTATAGAGTGTAGAGTGTAGGGTATAGAGTGTAGGGTATAGACTGTAGGGTATAGAGTGTGGCGTAAAGAGTGTAGGGTATAGAGTGTAGAGTGTAGGGTATAGAGTGTACGGTATGGAGTGTAGGGTATAGAGTGTAGGGTATAGAGTGTAGAGTACAGGAACACATGGGCTACTTGCACAGTGAACAAGTCTGTATGATCATGTTCACACACCACCAAGAAACCTGAAGACACAAAAGAGAATAGTAAAACCAAAAACACTCAGTTTGAAAAAATGTTGCAGTAATCCGCAAGTGCTAGTAAAAGATGTAAAAAACAGGGTATTTGGTTGATACGTTTTTTGCAAAAATTGTATACTAAGCTGCTCTACCAATCTTCACGGTATACCCTTATCAGAGCAGTCCTAACTAATGTATGCAATCCCTATCTGATGTATTTAAAAACCTGATCATCTGTATATAACCTGTGTGAACAGGGTTCAGAGTGTAGAGTGTAGGGTATAGAATGTAGGGTATAGAGTGTAGGGTATAGAGTGTAGGGAATAGAGTGTAGAGTGTAAGGTATAGAGTGTAGAGTGTAGGGTATAGACGGTAGGGTGTAGAGTGTAGGGAGTAGAGTGTAGGGTATAGAGTGTAGAGTGTAGGGTATAGAGTGCAGGGTATAGAGTGTAGGGTGTAGAGCGTAGGCTATAGAGTGTAGGGTATAGAGTGTAGAGTGTAGGGTATAGAGTGTAGGGTATAGAGTGTAGGGTATGGAGTGTAGGGTATAGAGTGTAGAGTGTAGGGTATAGAGTGTAGGGTATAGATTGCAGGTTGTAGAGTGCAGGTTGTAGAGTGTAGGGTATAGAGTGTACGGTATAGAGTGTAGGGTATAGAGTGTAGGGTATAGAGTGTAGGGTATAAAGTGTAGAGTGTAGGGTATAGAGTGTATAGTGTAGGGTATAGAGTGTAGGGTATAGAGTGTAGGGTATAGAGTGTATAGTGTAGGGTATAGAGTGTATGCTATAGAGTGTATGGTGTAGAGTGTATGGTATAGAGTGTAGGGTGTAGAGTGTATGGTATAGAGTGTAGGGTGTAGAGTGTAGGGTATAGAGTGTAGGGTATAGAGTGTATGTTATAGAGTGTAGGGTATAGAGTGTAGAGTGTAGGGTATAGAGTTTAGAGTGTAGGGTATAGAGTGTAGGGTATAGAGTGTAGGGTATAGAGTGTAGGGTAAAGAGTGTAGAGTGTAGGGTACAGAGTGCAGGGTGTAGAGTGTAGGGTATAGAGTGTAGAGTGTAGGGTGTAGAGTGTAGGGTGTAGAGTGTAGGGTATAGAGTGTAGAGTGTAGGGTGTAGAGTGTAGGGTGTAGGGTATAGAGTGTAGGGTATAGAGTGTAGGGTATAGAGTGTAGGGTATAGGGTGTAGGGATTAGAGTGTAGGGATTAGAGTGTAGGGATTAGAGTGTAGGGTGTAGAGTGTAGGGTATAGAGTGTAGGGTATAGAGTGTAGGGTATAGAGTGTAGGGTATAGTGTGCAGGTTGTAGAGTGTAGGGTATAGAGTGTAGGGTAAAGAGTGTAGAGTGTAGGGTACAGAGTGCAGGGTGTAGAGTGTAGGGTATAGAGTGTAGGGTGTAGGGTGTAGAGTGTAGGGTATAGAGTGTAGAGTGTAGGGTGTAGAGTGTAGGGTGTAGGGTATAGGGTGTAGGGTATAGAGTGTAGGGTATAGAGTGTAGAGTGTAGGGATTAGAGTGTAGGGTATAGAGTGTAGGCTATAGAGTGTAGGGTGTAGAGTGTAGGGTATAGAGTGTATGGTATAGAGTGTAGGGTATAGAGTGTAGGGTATAGAGTGTATGTTATAGAGTGAAGGGTATAGAGTGTAGAGTGTAGGGTATAGAGTTTAGAGTGTAGGGTATAGAGTGTAGGGTATAGAGTGTAAGGTATAGAGTGTAGAGTGTAGGGTATAGAGTGTAGGGTATAGAGTGAAGGGTATAGAGTGTAGGGTATAGAGTGTAGGGTAAAGAGTGTAGAGTGTAGGGTACAGAGTGCAGGGTGTAGAGTGTAGGGTATAGAGTGTAGGGTGTAGAGTGTAGGGTATAGAGTGTAGGGTGTAGAGTGTAGGGTGTAGGGTATAGAGTGTAGGGTATAGAGTGTAGGGAATAGAGTGTAGAGTGTAGGGATTAGAGTGTAGGGATTAGAGTGTAGGGTGTAGAGTGTAGGGTGTAGAGTGTAGGGTATAGAGTGTAGGGTATAGAGTGTAGGGTATAGAGTGTAGGGTATAAAGCGTAGAGTGTAGGGTATAGAATGTATAGTGTAGGGTATAGAGTGTAGGGTATAGAGTGTAGGGTATAGGGTATAGAGTATAGGGTGTAGAGTGTAGGGTGTAGGGTGTAGAGTGTATGGTATAAAGTGTAGGGTATAGAGTGTAGGGATTAGAGTGTAGGGTATAGAGTGTAGGGTATAGAGTGTAGGGTATAGAGTGTAGGTTGTAGAGTGTAGAGTGTAGGGTATAGAGTGTAGAGTTTAGGGTATAGAGTGTAGGGTATAGAGTAGAGTGTAGAGTGTAGGGTATAGAGTGTAGAGTGTAGCGGATAGAATGTAGGGTATAGAGTGTAAGGTGTAGAGTGTAGGGTATAGAGTGTATGGTATAGAGTGTGGGGTATAAAGTGTAGAGTTTAGGGTATGGAGTGTAGGGTATAGAGTGTATGGTATAGAGTGTAGGGTATAAAGTGTAGAGTGTAGGGTATAGAGTGTAGGGTATAGAGTGTAGAGTGTAGGGTAAAGAGTGTAGGGTATAGAGTGTAGGGTATAGAGTGTAGAGTGTAGGGTATAGAGTTTAGAGTGTAGAGTATAGAGTGCAGGTTGTAGAGTGTAGGGTATAGAGTGTATGGTATAGAGTGTAGGGTATAAAGTGTAGAGTGTAGTGTATAGAGTGTAGGGTATAGAGTGTAGGGTATAGAGTGTAGGGTAAAGAGTGTAGAGTGTAGGGTACAGAGTGCAGGGTGTAAAGTGTAGGGTATAGAGTGTAGGGTGTAGAGTGTAGGGTATAGAGTGTATGGTGTAGAGTGTAGGGTGTGAGGTATAGAGTGTAGGGTATAGAGTGTAGGGTATAGAGTGTAGAGTGTAGGGTGTAGAGTGTAGGGTATAGAGTGTAGGGTATAGAGTGTAGGGTATAGAGTGTATGGTGTAGGGATAAGAGTGTAGGGTATAGAGTGTAGGGTATAGAGTGTAGGGTATAGGGTATAGAGTGTAGGGTATAAAGCGTAGAGTGTAGGGTATAGAGTGTATAGTGTAGGGTATAGAGTGTAGGGTATAGAGTGTAGGGTATAGAGTGTAGGGTATAGGGTATAGAGTGTAGGGTGTAGAGTGTAGGGTGTAGGGTGGAGAGTGTATGGTATAGAGTGTAGGGTATAGAGTGTAGGGATTAGAGTGTAGGGTATAGAGTGTAGGGTATAGAGTGTAGGGTGTAGAGTGTAGAGTGTAGGGTATAGAGTGTAGAGTGTAGGGTATAGAGTGTAGGGTATAGAGTAGAGTGTAGAGTGTAGGGTATAGAGTGTAGAGTGTAGGGGATAGAATGTAGGGTATAGAGTGTAAGGTGTAGAGTGTAGGGTATAGAGTGTATGGTATAGAGTGTGGGGTATAAAGTGTAGAGTGTAGGGTATGGAGTGTAGGGTATAGAGTGTATGGTATAGAGTGTAGGGTATAAAGTGTAGAGTGTAGGGTATAGAGTGTAGGGTATAGAGTGTAGAGTGTAGGGTAAAGAGTGTAGGGCATAGAGTGTAGGGTATAGAGTGTAGAGTGTAGGGTATAGAGTGCAGGTTGTAGAGTGTAGGGTATAGAGTGTATGGTATAGAGTGTAGGGTATAAAGTGTAGAGTGTAGTGTATAGAGTGTAGGGTATAGAGTGTAGGGTATAGAGTGTAGGGTATAGAGTGTAGGCTATAGAGTGTAGAGTGTAGGGTGTAGAGTGTAGGGTATAGAGTGTAGGGTATAGAGTGTAGGGTATAGAGTGTGGAGTAGAGAGTGTAGGGTATAGAGTGTAGGGTATAGAATGTAGAGTGTAGAGTGTAGGGTGTAGAGTGCAAAGTGTAGGGTATAGAGTGTAAGGTATAGAGTGTAGTGTATAGAGTGTATGTTATAGAGTGTAGGGTATAGAGTGTAGAGTTTAGGGTATAGAGTGTAGTGTATAGAGTGTATGGTATAGAGTGTATGGTATAGAGTGTAGAGTGTAGGGTATAGAGTGTAGGGTATAGAGTGTAGGGTATAGAGTGTAGGGTATAGAGTGTAGAGTGTAGGGTATAGAGTGTAGGGTATAGAGTGTAGGGTATAGAGTGTAGGGTATAGAGTATAAGGTATAGAGTGTAGGTTATAGAGTGTAGGGTATAGAGTGTAGGGTATAGAGTGTAGCTTATAGAGCGTAGGGTGTAGGGTATAGAGCGTAGGGTATAGAGTGTAGGGTATAGAGTGTAGAGTGTAGGGTATAGAGTGTATGGTATAGAGCTTAGGGTGTAGAGTGTAGGGTATAGAGTGTAGAGTTTAGGGTATAGAGTGTGGGGCATAGAGTGTATGGTATACAGTGTAAAGTGTAGGGTATAGAGTGTAGGGTATAGAGTGTAGGGTATAGAGTGTAGAGTGTAGGGTATAGAGTGTAGGGTATAGAGTGCAGGTTGTAGAGTGTAGGGTATAGAGTGTAGGGTATAGAGTGTAGGGTATAAAGTGTAGAGTGTAGGGTATAGAGTGTATAGTGTAGGGTATAGAGTGTAGGGCATAGAGTGTAGGGTGTAGAGTGTAGGGTATAGAGTGTATGTTATAGAGTGTAGGGTATAGAGTGTAGAGTGTAGGGTATAGAGTTTAGAGTGTAGGGTATAGAGTGTAGGGTATAGAGTGTAAGGTATATAGTGTAGAGTGTAGGGTATAGAGTGTAGGGTATAGAGTGTAGGGTATAGAGTGTAGGGTAATGAGTGTAGAGTGTAGGGTACAGAGTGCAGGGTGTAGAGTGTAGGGTATAGAGTGTAGAGTGTAGGGTGTAGAGTGTATAGTGTAGGGTATAGAGTGTATAGTGTAGGGTATAGAGTGTAGGGTATAGAGTGTAGGGTATAGAGTGTAGAGTGTAGGGTATAGAGTGTATGCTATAGAGTGTATGGTGTAGAGTGTATGGTATAGAGTGTAGGGTATAGAGTGTAGAGTGTAGGGTATAGAGTGTAGGGTATAGAGTGTAGGGTATAGAGTGTAGGGTATAGAGTGTAGGGTATAGAGTGCATGTTATAGAGTGTAGGGTATAGAGTGTAGAGTGTAGAGTGTAGGGTATAGAGTTTAGAGTGTAGGGTATAGAGTGTAGGGTATAGAGTGTAGGGTATAGAGTGTAGGGTGTAGAGTGTAGGGTATAGATTGTAGGGTATAAAGTGTAGGGTATAGAGTGTATGGTATAGAGTGTAGGGTATAGAGTGTAGGGTATAGAGTGTAGGGTATAGAGTGTATGGTATAGAGTGTATGGTATAGAGTGTAGGGTATAGAGTGTATGGTATAGAGTGTAGGGTATAGAGTGTAGAGTGTAGGGTATAGAGTGTAGGGTATAGAGTGTAGGGTATAGAGTGTAGGCTATAGAGTGTAGGGTATAAAGTGTAGAGTGTAGGGTATAGAGTGTAGGGTGTAGAGTGTAGGGTATAGAGTGTTGGGTGTAGAGTGCAGGGTGTAGAGTGCAGGGTGTAGAGTGCAGGGTATAGAGTGTAGGGTATAGAGTGTAGGGTATAAAGTGTAGAGTGTAGGGTATAGCGTGTAGGGTATAGAGTGTAGGGTGTAGAGTGTAGGGTGTAGAGTGTATGGTATAGAGTGTAGGGTATAGAGTGTAGGGTATAGAGTGTAGAGTGTAGGGTATAGAGTGTAGGGTATAGAGCTTAGGGTGTAGAGTGTAGGATATAGAATGTAGAGTTTAGGGTATAGAGTGTGGGGCATAGAGTGTATGGTATACAGTGTAGAGTGTAGAGTGTAGGGTATAGAGTGTATAGTGAAGGGTATAGAGTGTAGGGTATAGAGTGTAGGGTGTAGAGTGTAGGGTATAGAGTGTAGGGTGTAGAGTGTATGGTATAGAGTGTAGGGTATAGAGTGTAGAGTGTAGGGTATAGAGTGTAGGGTATAGAGTGTAGGGTATAGAGTGTAGGGTATAGAGTGTAGGGTGTAGAGTGTAGGGTATAGAGTGTAGAGTTTAGGGTAGAGAGTGTGGGGCATAGAGTGTATGGTATACAGTGTAGAGTGTAGGGTATAGAGTGTATAGTGTAGGGTATAGAGTGTAGGGTATAGAGTGTATGGTATAGAGTGTAGGGTATAAAGTGTAGAGTGTAGGGTATAGAGTGTATGGTATAGACTGTAGGGTATAACGTGTAGAGTGTAGGGTATAGAGTGTAGGGTATAGAGTGTAGGTTATAGAGTGTAGGGTATAGAGTGTAGGGTAAAGAGTGTAGAGTGTAGGGTACAGAGTGCAGGGTGTAGAGTGTAGGGTATAGAGTGTAGAGTGTAGAGTGTAGGGTGTAGAGTGTAGGGTATAGAGTGTAGGGTATAGAGTGTAGGGTATAGAGTGTAGGGTATAAAGTGTAGGGTGTAGGGTATAGAGTGTAGGGTATAAAGTGCAGGTTGTAGAGTGTAGGGTATAGAGTGTATGGTATAGGGTGTAGGATATAAAGTGTAGGGTATAGAGTGTAGGGTATAGAGTGTAGGGTATAGAGTGTAGGGTATAGAGTGTAGGCTATAGAGTGTAGAGTATATAGTGTAGGGTGTAGGGTATAGAGTGTAGGGTATAGAGTGTAGGGTATAGAGTGTGGAGTATAGAGTGTAGGGTATAGAATGTAGAGTGTAGAGTGTAGGGTGTAGAGTGCAAAGTGTAGGGTATAGAGTGTAAGATATAGAGTGTAGTGTATAGAGTGTATGTTATAGAGTGTAGGGTATAGAGTGTAGAGTTTAGGGTATAGAGTGTAGTGTATAGATTGTATGGTATAGAGTGTATGGTATAGAGTGTAGAGTGTAGGGTATAGAGTGTAGGGTATAGAGTGTAGGGTATAGAGTGTAGGGTGTAGAGTGTAGGGTATAGAGTGTAGGGTATAGAGTGTAGGTTATAGAGTGTAGCGTATAGAGCGTAGGGTGTAGGGTATAGAGTGTAGGGTATAGAGTGTAGGGTATAGAGTGTAGGGTATAGAGTGTATGGTATAGAGCTTAGGGTGTAGAGTGTAGGGTATAGAATGTAGAGTTTAGGGTAGAGAGTGTGGGGCATAGAGTGTATGGTATACAGTGTAAAGTGTAGGGTATAGAGTGTATAGTGTAGGGTATAGAGTGTAGGGTATAGAGTGTATGGTATAGAGTGTAGGGTATAAAGTGTAGAGTGTAGGGTATAGAGTGTATGGTATAGAGTGTAGGGTATAAAGTGTAGAGTGTAGGGTATAGAGTGTAGGGTATAGAGTGTAGGCTATAGAGTGTAGAGTTTAGAGTGTAGGGTATAGAATGTAGAGTGTAGGGTGTAGAGTGTAAAGTGTAGGGTATAGAGTGTAGGATATAGAGTGTAGAGTGTAGGGTATAGAGTGTAGGGTATACAGTGTATGGTATAGAGTGTAGGGTATAGAGTGTAGAGTGTAGGGTATAGAGTGTAGGGTATAGAGTGTAGGGTATAGAGTGTAGGGTATAGATTGTAGGGTATAGGGTATAGAGTGTATGGTGTAGAGTGTAGGGTATAGAGTGTAGGGTGTAGAGTGTAGAGTGTGGGGTGTAGAGTGGTGTAGAGTGTAGGATGTAGAGTGTATGGTATAGAGTGTAGGGTATAGAGTATAGCGTGTATGGTATAGAGTGTAGTGTATAGAGTGTAGGGTATAGAGTGTAGGGTATAGAGTGTAGGGTATAGATTTTAGAGTGTAGGGTATAGAGTGTAAGGTATAGAGTGTAGGGTGTGGAGTGTAGGGTATAGAGTGTAGGGTATAGAGTGTATGGTATAGAGTGTAGGGTAGAGAGTGTATGGTATAGAGTGTAGAGTGTAGGGTATAGAGTGTATTTTATAGAGTGTAGGGTATAGAGTGTAGGGTATAGAGTGTAGAGTGTAGGGTGTAGAGTGTAGGGTATAGAGTGTAGAGTGTAGGGTATAGAGTGTAGGGTATAGAGTGTATGCTATAGAGTGTATGGTGTAGAGTGTATGGTATAGAGTGTAGGGTATAGAGTGTAGAGTGTAGGGTATAGAGTGTAGGGTATAAAGTGTAGGGTATAGAGTGTAGGGTATAGAGTGCATGTTATAGAGTGTAGGGTATAGAGTGTAGAGTGTAGAGTGTAGGGTATAGAGTTTAGAGTGTAGGGTATAGAGTGTAGGGTGCAGAGTGTAGGGTATAGAGTGTTGGGTGTAGAGTGCAGGGTGTAGAGTGCAGGGTGTAGAGTGCAGGGTGTAGAGTGCAGGGTATAGAGTGTAGGGTATAGAGTGTAGGGTATAAAGTGTAGAGTGTAGGGTATAGAGTGTAGGGTATAGAGTGTAGGGTATAGAGTGTAGGGTGTAGAGTGTAGGGTATAGAGTGTAGGGTATAGAGTGTAGGGTATAGAGTGTATGGTATAGAGTGTAGGGTATAGAGTGTAGGGTATAGAGTGTATGGTATAGAGTGTATGGTATAGAGTGTAGGGTATAGAGTGTATGGTATAGAGTGTAGGGTATAGAGTGTAGAGTGTAGGGTATAGAGTGCAGGGTATAGAGTGTAGGGTATAGAGTGTAAGCTATAGAGTGTAGGGTATAGAGTGTAGAGTGTAGGGTATAGAGTGTAGGGTGTAGAGTGTAGGGTATAGAGTGTTGGGTGTAGAGTGCAGGGTGTAGAGTGCAGGGTGTAGAGTGCAGGGTGTAGAGTGCAGGGTATAGAGTGTAGGGTATAGAGTGTAGGGTATAAAGTGTAGAGTGTAGGGTATAGAGTGTAGGGTATAGAGTGTAGGGTGTAAAGTGTAGGGTGTAGAGTGTATGGTATAGAGTGTAGGGTATAGAGTGTAGGGTATAGAGTGTAGAGTGTAGGGTATAGAGTGTAGGGTATAGAGCTTAGGGTGTAGAGTGTAGGATATAGAGTGTAGAGTTTAGGGTATAGAGTGTGGGGCATAGAGTGTATGGTATACAGTGTAGAGTGTAGAGTGTAGGGTATAGAGTGTATAGTGTAGGGTATAGAGTGTAGGGTATAGAGTGTAGGGTGTAGAGTGTAGGGTGTAGAGTGTAGGGTCTAGAGTGTAGGGTGTAGAGTGTAGGGTGTAGAGTGTATGGTATAGAGTGTAGGGTATAGAGTGTAGAGTGTAGGGTATAGAGTGTAGGGTATAGAGTGTAGGGTATAGAGTGTAGGGTGTAGAGTGTAGGGTATAGAGTGTAGAGTTTAGGGTAGAGAGTGTGGGGCATAGAGTGTATGGTATACAGTGTAGAGTGTAGGGTATAGAGTGTATAGTGTAGGGTATAGAGTGTAGGGTATAGAGTGTATGGTATAGAGTGTAGGGTATAAAGTGTAGAGTGTAGGGTATAGAGTGTATGGTATAGAGTGTAGGGTATAACGTGTAGAGTGTAGGGTATAGAGTGTAGGGTATAGAGTGTAGGTTATAGAGTGTAGGGTATAGAGTGTAGGGTAAAGAGTGTAGAGTGTAGGGTACAGAGTGCAGGGTGTAGAGTGTAGGGTATAGAGTGTAGAGTGTAGAGTGTAGGGTGTAGAGTGTAGGGTATAGAGTGTAGGGTATAGAGTGTAGGGTATAGAGTGTAGGGTATAAAGTGTAGGGTGTAGGGTATAGAGTGTAGGGTATAAAGTGCAGGATGTAGAGTGTAGGGTATAGAGTGTATGGTATAGGGTGTAGGGTATAAAGTGTAGGGTATAGAGTGTAGGGTATAGAGTGTAGGGTATAGAGTGTAGGCTATAGAGTGTAGAGTATATAGTGTAGAGTGTAGGGTATAGAGTGTAGGGTATAGAGTGTGGAGTATAGAGTGTAGGGTATAGAATGTAGAGTGTAGAGTGTAGGGTGTAGAGTGCAAAGTGTAGGGTATAGAGTGTAAGATATAGAGTGTAGTGTATAGAGTGTATGTTATAGAGTGTAGGGTATAGAGTGTAGAGTTTAGGGTATAGAGTGTAGTGTATAGATTGTATGGTATAGAGTGTATGGTATAGAGTGTAGAGTGTAGGGTATAGAGTGTAGGGTATAGAGTGTAGGGTGTAGAGTGTAGGGTGTAGAGTGTAGGGTATAGAGTGTAGGGTATAGAGTGTAGGTTATAGAGTGTAGCGTATAGAGCGTAGGGTGTAGGGTATAGAGTGTAGGGTATAGAGTGTAGGGTATAGAGTGTAGGGTATAGAGTGTATGGTATAGAGCTTAGGGTGTAGAGTGTAGGGTATAGAATGTAGAGTTTAGGGTAGAGAGTGTGGGGCATAGAGTGTATGGTATACAGTGTAGAGTGTAGGGTATAGAGTGTATAGTGTAGGGTATAGAGTGTAGGGTATAGAGTGTATGGTATAGAGTGTAGGATATAAAGTGTAGAGTGTAGGGTATAGAGTGTATGGTATAGAGTGTAGGGTATAAAGTGTAGAGTGTAGGGTATAGAGTGTAGGGTATAGAGTGTAGGCTATAGAGTGTAGAGTTTAGAGTGTAGGGTATAGAATGTAGAGTGTAGAGTGTAAAGTGTAGGGTATAGAGTGTAGGATATAGAGTGTAGAGTGTAGGGTATAGAGTGTAGGGTATACAGTGTATGGTATAGAGTGTAGGGTATAGAGTGTAGAGTGTAGGGTATAGAGTGTAGGGTATAGAGTGTAGGGTATAGAGTGTAGGGTATAGATTGTAGGGTATAGGGTATAGGGTATAGAGTGTATGGTGTAGAGTGTAGGGTATAGAGTGTAGGGTATAGGGTGTAGAGTGTGGGGTGTAGAGTGGTGTAGAGTGTAGGATGTAGAGTGTATGGTATAGAGTGTAGGGTATAGAGTATAGCGTGTATGGTATAGAGTGTAGTGTATAGAGTGTAGGGTATAGGGTATAGAGTGTAGGGTATAGAGTGTAGGGTATAGATTTTAGAGTGTAGGGTATAGAGTGTAAGGTATAGAGTGTAGGGTGTGGAGTGTAAGGTATAGAGTGTAGGGTATAGAGTGTATGGTATAGAGTGTAGTGTATAGAGTGTATGGTATAGAGTGTAGAGTGTAGGGTATAGAGTGTATTTTATAGAGTGTAGGGTATAGAGTGTAGGGTATAGAGTGTAGAGTGTAGGGTACAGAGTGTAGGGTATAGAGTGTAGAGTGTAGGGTATAGAGTGTAGGGTATAGAGTGTAGGGTATAGAGTGTAGAGTGTAGGGATTAGAGTGTAGGATTAGAGTGTAGGGTATAGAGTGTAGAGTGTAGAGTATAGAGTGTAGAGTATAGAGTGTAGGGATTAGAGTGTAGGAATTAGAGTGTAGGGATTAGAGTGTAGGGATTAGAGTGTAGGGTATAGAGTGTAGGGTATAGAGTGTAGGGTATAGAGTGTAAGGTATAGTGTGTATGGTATAGAGTGTAGGGTATAAAGTGTAGAGTGTATGGTATAGAGTGTAGGGTATAGAGTGTAAAGTGTAGGGTATAGAGTGTATGGTATAGAGTGTAGGGTGTAGAGTGTATGGTATAGAGTGTAGGGTATAGAGTGTAGAGTGTAGGGTATAGAGTGTAGGGTATAGAGTGTAGGGTATAGAGTGTAGGGTATAGAGTGTAGGGTACAGAGTGTAGAGTGTAGGGTATAGAGTGTAGGGTACAGTGTGCAGGGTGTAGAGTGTAGGGTATAGAGTGTATAGTGTAGGGTATAGAGTGTAGGGTATAGAGTGTAGGGTGTAAAGTGTAGGGTGTAGAGTGTAGGGTGTAGAGTGTAGGGTGTAAAGTGTAGGGTGTAAAGTGTAGGGTGTAGAGTGTATGGTATAGAGTGTAGGGTATAGAGTGTAGAGTGTAGGGTATAGAGTGTAGGGTATAGAGTGTAGGGTATAGAGTGTAGGGTATAGAGTGTAGGGTGTAGAGTGTAGGGTACAAAGTGTAGAGTTTAGGGTAGAGAGTGTGGGGCATAGAGTGTATGGTATACAGTGTAGAGTGTAGGGTATAGAGTGTATAGTGTAGGGTATAGAGTGTAGGGTATAGAGTGTATGGTATGGAGTGTAGGGTATAAAGTGTAAAGTGTAGGGTATAGAGTGTATGGTATAGAGTGTAGGGTATAAAGTGTAGAGTGTAGGGTATAGAGTGTAGGGTATAGAGTGTAGGGTATAGAGTGTAGGGTATAGAGTGTAGGGTAAAGAGTGTAGAGTGTAGGGTACAGAGTGCAGGGTGTAGAGTGTAGGGTATAGAGTGTAGAGTGTAGAGTGTAGGGTGTAGAGTGTAGGGTATAGATTGTAGGGTATAGAGTGTAGGGTATAGAGTGTAGGGTATAAAGTGTAGGGTGTAGGGTATAGAGAGTAGGGTATAGAGTGCAGGTTGTAGAGTGTAGGGTATAGAGTGTATGGTATAGGGTGTAGGGTATAGAGTGTAGGGTATAGAGTGTAGGGTATAGAGTGTAGGGTATAGAGTGTAGGCTATAGAGTGTAGAGTATAAAGTGTAGAGTGTAGGGTATAGAGTGTAGGGTATAGAGTGTAGGGTATAGAGTGTAGGGTGTAGGGATTAGCGTGTAGGGATTAGAGTGTAGGGATTAGAGTGTAGGGTGTAGAGTGTAGGGTGTAGAGTGTAGGGTATAGAGTGTAGGGTATAGAGTGTAGGGTATAGAGTGTAGAGTGTAGGGATTAGAGTGTAGGGTATAGAGTGTAGGGTATAGAATGTAGGGTATAGAGTGTAGGGTAAAGAGTGTAGAGTGTAGGGTACAGAGTGCAGAGTGCAGGGTGTAGAGTGTAGGGAATAGAGTGTAGAGTGTAGGGTGTAGAGTGTAGGGTGTAGAGTGTAGGGTGTAGGGTATAGAGTGTAGGGTATAGAGTGTAGGGTATAGAGTGTAGGGTGTAGGGATTAGAGTGTAGGGATTAGAGTGTAGGGATTAGAGTGTAGGGTGTAGAGTGTAGGGTGTAGAGTGTAGGGTATGGAGTGTAGGGTATAGAGTGTAGGGTATAGAGTGTAGAGTGTAGGGATTAGAGTGTAGGGTATAGAGTGTAGGGTATAGAGTGTAGGGTATAGAGTGTAAGGTGTAGGGTATAGAGTGTAGGGTATAGAGTGCAGGTTGTAGAGTGTAGGGTATAGAGTGTAGGGTATAGAGAGTAGGGTATAAAGTGTAGTGTGTAGGGTATAGAGTGTAAAGTGTAGGGTATAGAGTGTAGGGTATAGAGTGTAGGGTATAGAGTGTAGGGTATAGAGTGTATGCTATAGAGTGTATGGTGTAGAGTGTATGGTATAGAGTGTAGGGTATAGAGTGTAGAGTGTATGGTATAGAGTGTATTGTATAGAGTGTAGGGTATAAAGTGTAGAGTGTAGGGTATAGAGTGTAGGGTATAGAGTGTAGGGTATAGAGTGTAGGGTATAGAGTGTAGGGTAAAGAGTGTAGAGTGTAGGGTACAGAGTGCAGGGTGTAGAGTGTAGGGTATAGAGTGTAGAGTGTAGAGTGTAGGGTGTAGAGTGTAGGGTATAGATTGTAGGGTATAGAGTGTAGGGTATAGAGTGTAGGGTATAAAGTGTAGGGTGTAGGGTATAGAGTGTAGGGTATAGAGTGCAGGTTGTAGAGTGTAGGGTATAGAGTGTATGGTATAGGGTGTAGGGTATAGAGTGTAGGGTATAGAGTGTAGGGTATAGAGTGTAGGGTATAGAGTGTAGGCTATAGAGTGTAGAGTATATAGTGTAGAGTGTAGGGTATAGAGTGTAGGGTATAGAGTGTAGGGTATAGAGTGTAGGGTGTAGGGATTAGCGTGTAGGGATTAGAGTGTAGGGATTAGAGTGTAGGGTGTAGAGTGTAGGGTGTAGAGTGTAGGGTATAGAGTGTAGGGTATAGAGTGTAGGGTATAGAGTGTAGAGTGTAGGGATTAGAGTGTAGGGTATAGAGTGTAGGGTATAGAATGTAGGGTATAGAGTGTAGGGTAAAGATTGTAGAGTGTAGGGTACAGAGTGCAGAGTGCAGGGTGTAGAGTGTAGGGAATAGAGTGTAGAGTGTAGGGTGTAGAGTGTAGGGTGTAGAGTGTAGGGTGTAGGGTATAGAGTGTAGGGTATAGAGTGTAGGGTATAGAGTGTAGGGTGTAGGGATTAGAGTGTAGGGATTAGAGTGTAGGGATTAGAGTGTAGGGTGTAGAGTGTAGGGTGTAGAGTGTAGGGTATGGAGTGTAGGGTATAGAGTGTAGGGTATAGAGTGTAGAGTGTAGGGATTAGAGTGTAGGGTATAGAGTGTAGGGTATAGAGTGTAGGGTATAGAGTGTAAGGTGTAGGGTATAGAGTGTAGGGTATAGAGTGCAGGTTGTAGAGTGTAGGGTATAGAGTGTAGGGTATAGAGAGTAGGGTATAAAGTGTAGTGTGTAGGGTATAGAGTGTAAAGTGTAGGGTATAGAGTGTAGGGTATAGAGTGTAGGGTATAGAGTGTAGAGTGTAGGGTATAGAGTGTATGCTATAGAGTGTATGGTGTAGAGTGTATGGTATAGAGTGTAGGGTATAGAGTGTAGAGTGTATGGTATAGAGTGTATTGTATAGAGTGTAGGGTATAGAGTGTAGGGTATAGAGTGTAGGGTATAGAGTGTATGTTATAGAGTGTAGGGTATAGAGTGTAGAGTGTAGGGTATAGAGTTTACAGTATAGGGTACAGAGTGTAGGGTATAGAGTGTAGGTTATAGTGTGTAGGGTATAGAGTGTAGGGTAAAGAGTGTAGAGTGTAGGGTACAGAGTGCAGGGTGTAGAGTGTAGGGTATAGAGTGTAGAGTGTAGAGTGTAGGGTGTAGAGTGTAGGGTATAGAGTGTAGGGTATAGAGTGTAGGGTATAGAGTGTAGGGTATAAAGTGTAGGGTGTAGGGTATAGAGTGTAGGGTATAAAGTGCAGGTTGTAGAGTGTAGGGTATAGAGTGTATGGTATAGGGTGTAGGGTATAGAGTGTAGGGTATAGAGTGTAGGGTATAGAGTGTAGGGTATAGAGTGTAGGGTATAGAGTGTAGGCTATAGAGTGTAGAGTATATAGTGTAGAGTGTAGGGTATAGAGTGTAGGGTATAGAGTGTAGGGTATAGAGTGTGGAGTATAGAGTGTAGGGTATAGAATGTAGAGTGTAGGGTGTAGAGTGCAAAGTGTAGGGTATAGAGTGTAAGATATAGAGTGTAGTGTATAGAGTGTATGTTATAGAGTGTAGGGTATAGAGTGTAGAGTTTAGGGTATAGAGTGTAGTGTATAGATTGTATGTTATAGAGTGTATGGTATAGAGTGTAGAGTGTAGGGTATAGAGTGTAGGGTATAGAGTGTAGGGTATAGAGTGTAGGGTAAAGAGTGTAGAGTGTAGGGTACAGAGTGCAGAGTGCAGGGTGTAGAGTGTAGGGAATAGAGTGTAGAGTGTAGGGTATAGAGTGTAGGGTATAGAGTGTAGGCTATAGAGTGTAGAGTATATAGTGTAGAGTGTAGGGTATAGAGTGTAGGGTATAGAGTGTAGGGTATAGAGTGTAGGGTGTAGGGATTAGCGTGTAGGGATTAGAGTGTAGGGATTAGAGTGTAGGGTGTAGAGTGTAGGGTGTAGAGTGTAGGGTATAGAGTGTAGGGTATAGAGTGTAGGGTATAGAGTGTAGAGTGTAGGGATTAGAGTGTAGGGTATAGAGTGTAGGGTATAGAATGTAGGGTATAGAGTGTAGGGTAAAGAGTGTAGAGCGTAGGGTACAGAGTGCAGAGTGCAGGGTGTAGAGTGTAGGGAATAGAGTGTAGAGTGTAGGGTGTAGAGTGTAGGGTGTAGAGTGTAGGGTGTAGGGTATAGAGTGTAGGGTATAGAGTGTAGGGTATAGAGTGTAGGGTGTAGGGATTAGAGTGTAGGGATTAGAGTGTAGGGATTAGAGTGTAGGGTGTAGAGTGTAGGGTGTAGAGTGTAGGGTATGGAGTGTAGGGTATAGAGTGTAGGGTATAGAGTGTAGAGTGTAGGGATTAGAGTGTAGGGTATAGAGTGTAGGGTATAGAGTGTAGGGTATAGAGTGTAAGGTGTAGGGTATAGAGTGTAGGGTATAGAGTGCAGGTTGTAGAGTGTAGGGTATAGAGTGTAGGGTATAGAGAGTAGGGTATAAAGTGTAGTGTGTAGGGTATAGAGTGTAAAGTGTAGGGTATAGAGTGTAGGGTATAGAGTGTAGGGTATAGAGTGTAGAGTGTAGGGTATAGAGTGTATGCTATAGAGTGTATGGTGTAGAGTGTATGGTATAGAGTGTAGGGTATAGAGTGTAGAGTGTATGGTATAGAGTGTATTGTATAGAGTGTAGGGTATAGAGTGTAGGGTATAGAGTGTAGGGTATAGAGTGTATGTTATAGAGTGTAGGGTATAGAGTGTAGAGTGTAGGGTATAGAGTTTACAGTATAGGGTACAGAGTGTAGGGTATAGAGTGTAGGTTATAGTGTGTAGGGTATAGAGTGTAGGGTAAAGAGTGTAGAGTGTAGGGTACAGAGTGCAGGGTGTAGAGTGTAGGGTATAGAGTGTAGAGTGTAGAGTGTAGGGTGTAGAGTGTAGGGTATAGAGTGTAGGGTATAGAGTGTAGGGTATAGAGTGTAGGGTATAAAGTGTAGGGTGTAGGGTATAGAGTGTAGGGTATAAAGTGCAGGTTGTAGAGTGTAGGGTATAGAGTGTATGGTATAGGGTGTAGGGTATAGAGTGTAGGGTATAGAGTGTAGGGTATAGAGTGTAGGGTATAGAGTGTAGGGTATAGAGTGTAGGCTATAGAGTGTAGAGTATATAGTGTAGAGTGTAGGGTATAGAGTGTAGGGTATAGAGTGTAGGGTATAGAGTGTGGAGTATAGAGTGTAGGGTATAGAATGTAGAGTGTAGGGTGTAGAGTGCAAAGTGTAGGGTATAGAGTGTAAGATATAGAGTGTAGTGTATAGAGTGTATGTTATAGAGTGTAGGGTATAGAGTGTAGAGTTTAGGGTATAGAGTGTAGTGTATAGATTGTATGTTATAGAGTGTATGGTATAGAGTGTAGAGTGTAGGGTATAGAGTGTAGGGTATAGAGTGTAGGGTATAGAGTGTAGGGTGTAGAGTGTAGGGTGTAGAGTGTAGGGTATAGAGTGTAGGGTATAGAGTGTAGGTTATAGAGTGTAGCGTATAGAGCGTAGGGTGTAAGGTATAGAGTGTAGGGTATAGAGTGTAGGGTATAGAGTGTAGGGTATAGAGTGTATGGTATAGAGCTTAGGGTGTAGAGTGTAGGGTATAGAATGTAGAGTTTAGGGTAGAGAGTGTGGGGCATAGAGTGTATGGTATACAGTGTAGAGTGTAGGGTATAGAGTGTATAGTGTAGGGTATAGAGTGTAGGGTATAGAGTGTATGGTATAGAGTGTAGGGTATAAAGTGTAGAGTGTAGGGTATAGAGTGTATGGTATAGAGTGTAGGGTATAAAGTGTAGAGTGTAGGGTATAGAGTGTAGGGTATAGAGTGTAGGCTATAGAGTGTAGAGTTTAGAGTGTAGGGTATAGAATGTAGAGTGTAGGGTGTAGAGTGTAAAGTGTAGGGTATAGAGTGTAGGATATAGAGTGTAGAGTGTAGGGTATAGAGTGTAGGGTATACAGTGTATGGTATAGAGTGTAGGGTATAGAGTGTAGAGTGTAGGGTATAGAGTGTAGGGTATAGAGTGTAGGGTATAGAGTGTAGGGTATAGATTGTAGGGTATAGGGTATAGGGTATAGAGTGTATGGTGTAGAGTGTAGGGTATAGAGTGTAGGGTGTAGGGTGTAGAGTGTGGGGTGTAGAGTGGTGTAGAGTGTAGGATGTAGAGTGTATGGTATAGAGTGTAGGGTATAGAGTATAGCGTGTATGGTATAGAGTGTAGTGTATAGAGTGTAGGGTATAGGGTATAGAGTGTAGGGTATAGAGTGTAGGGTATAGATTTTAGAGTGTAGGGTATAGAGTGTAAGGTATAGAGTGTAGGGTGTGGAGTGTAGGGTATAGAGTGTATGGTATAGAGTGTAGGGTATAGAGTGTATGGTATAGAGTGTAGAGTGTAGGGTATAGAGTGTATTTTATAGAGTGTAGGGTATAGAGTGTAGGGTATAGAGTGTAGAGTGTAGCGTATAGAGTGTAGGGTATAGAGTGTAGAGTGTAGGGTATAGAGTGTAGGGTATAGAGTGTAGGGTATAGAGTGTAGAGTGTAGGGATTAGAGTGTAGGGTTTAGAGTGTAGGGTATAGAGTGTAGAGTGTAGAGTATAGAGTGTAGGGTATAGAGTGTAGGGATTAGAGTGTAGGGATTAGAGTGTAGGGATTAGAGTGTAGGGATTAGAGTGTAGGGATTAGAGTGTAGGGTATAGAGTGTAGGGTATAGAGTGTAGGGTATAGAGTGTAGGGTATAGTGTGTATGGTATAGAGTGTAGGGTATAACGTGTAGAGTGTATGGTATAGAGTGTAGGGTATAGAGTGTAAAGTGTAGGGTATAGAGTGTATGGTATAGAGTGTAGGGTGTAGAGTGTATGGTATAGAGTGTAGGGTATAGAGTGTAGAGTGTAGGGTATAGAGTGTAGGGTATAGAGTGTAGGGTGTAGAGTGTAGGGTATAGAGTGTAGGGTACAGAGTGTAGGGTATAGAGTGTAGGGTACAGAGTGCAGGGTGTAGAGTGTAGGGTATAGAGTGTATAGTGTAGGGTATAGAGTGTAGGGTATAGAGTGTAGGGTGTAAAGTGGAGGGTGTAGAGTGTAGGGTGTAGAGTGTAGGGTGTAGAGTGTAGGGTGTAGAGTGTATGGTATAGAGTGTAGGGTATAGAGTGTAGAGTGTAGGGTATAGAGTGTAGGGTATAGAGTGTAGGGTATAGAGTGTAGGGTATAGAGTGTAGGGTATAGAGTGTAGAGTTTAGGGTAGAGAGTGTGGGGCATAGAGTGTATGGTATACTGTGTAGAGTGTAGGGTATAGAGTGTATAGTGTAGGGTATAGAGTGTAGGGTATAGAGTGTATGGTATAGAGTGTTGGGTATAAAGTGTAGAGTGTAGGGTATAGAGTGTATGGTATAGAGTGTAGGGTATAAAGTGTAGAGTGTAGGGTATAGAGTGTAGGGTATAGAGTGTAGGGTATAGAGTGTAGGGTAAAGAGTGTAGAGTGTAGGGTACAGAGTGCAGGGTGTAGAGTGTAGGGTATAGAGTGTAGAGTGTAGAGTGTAGGGTGTAGAGTGTAGGGTATAGAGTGTAGGGTATAGAGTGTAGGGTATAGAGTGTAGGGTATAAAGTGTAGGGTATAGAGTGTAGGGTATAGAGTGCAGGTTGTAGAGTGTAGGGTATAGAGTGTATGGTATAGGGTGTAGGGTATAAAGTGTAGGGTATAGAGTGTAGGGTATAGAGTGTAGGGTATAGAGTGTAGGGTATAGAGTGTAGGGTATAGAGTGTAGGCTATAGAGTGTAGAGTATATAGTGTAGAGTGTAGGGTATAGAGTGTAGGGTATAGAGTGTAGGGTATAGAGTGTAGGGTGTAGGGATTAGAGTGTAGGGATTAGAGTGTAGGGATTAGAGTGTAGGGTGTAGAGTGTAGGGTGTAGAGTGTAGGGTATAGAGTGTAGGGTATAGAGTGTAGGGTATAGAGTGTAGAGTGTAGGGATTAGAGTGTAGGGTATAGAGTGTAGGGTATAGAATGTAGGGTATAGAGTGTAGGGTAAAGAGTGTAGAGTGTAGGGTACAGAGTGCAGGGTGTAGAGTGTAGAGTGTAGGGTAAAGAGTGTAGGGCATAGAGTGTAGGGTATAGAGTGTAGAGTGTAGGGTATAGAGTGTAGGGTATAGAGTGCAGGTTGTAGAGTGTATGGTATAGAGTGTATGGTATAGAGTGTAGGGTATAAAGTGTAGAGTGTAGTGTATAGAGTGTATGGTATAGAGTGTAGGGTATAGAGTGTAGGGTATAGAGTGTAGGCTATAGAGTGTAGAGTGTAGGGTGTAGAGTGTAGGGTATAGAGTGTAGGGTATAGAGTGTAGGGTATAGAGTGTGGAGTAGAGAGTGTAGGGTATAGAGTGTAGGGTATAGAATGTAGAGTGTAGAGTGTAGGGTGTAGAGTGCAAAGTGTAGGGTATAGAGTGTAAGGTATAGAGTGTAGTGTATAGAGTGTATGTTATAGAGTGTAGGGTATAGAGTGTAGAGTTTAGGGTATAGAGTGTAGTGTATAGAGTGTATGGTATAGAGTGTATGGTATAGAGTGTAGAGTGTAGGGTATAGAGTGCAGGGTATATAGTGTAGGGTATAGAGTGTAGGGTATAGAGTGTAGAGTGTAGGGTATAGAGTGTAGGGTATAGAGTGTAGGGTATAGAGTGTAGGTTATAGAGTGTAGGGTATAGAGTGTAGGGTATAGAGTATAGCTTATAGAGCGTAGGGTGTAGGGTATAGAGTGTAGGGTATAGAGTGTAGGGTATAGAGTGTAGAGTGTAGGGTATAGAGTGTATGGTATAGAGCTTAGGGTATAGAGTGTAGGGTATAGAGTGTAGAGTTTAGGGTATAGAGTGTGGGGCATAGAGTGTATGGTATACAGTGTAGAGTGTAGGGAATAGAGTGTAGGGTATAGAGTGCAGGTTGTAGAGTGTAGGGTATAGAGTGTAGGGTATAGAGTGTAGGGTATAAAGTGTAGAGTGTAGGGTATAGAGTGTATAGTGTAGGGTATAGAGTGTAGGGTATAGAGTGTAGGGTATAGAGTGTATAGTGTAGGGTATAGAGTGTATGCTATAGAGTGTATAGTGTAGAGTGTATGGTATAGAGTGTAGGGTGTAGAGTGTATGGTATAGAGTGTAGGGTATAGAGTGTAGGGTATAGAGTGTAGGGTATAGAGTGTATGTTATAGAGTGTAGGGTATAGAGTGTAGAGTGTAGGGTATAGAGTTTAGAGTGTAGGGTATAGAGTGTAGGGTATAGAGTGTAAGGTATATAGTGTAGAGTGTAGGGTATAGAGTGTAGGGTATAGAGTGTAGGGTATAGAGTGTAGGGTAAAGAGTGTAGAGTGTAGGGTACAGAGTGCAGGGTGTAGAGTGTAGGGTATAGAGTGTAGAGTGTAGGGTGTAGAGTGTAGGGTGTAGAGTGTAGGGTGTAGGGTATAGAGTGTAGTGTATAGAGTGTATGGTATAGAGTGTATGGTATAGAGTGTAGAGTGTAGGGTATAGAGTGCAGGGTATATAGTGTAGGGTATAGAGTGTAGGGTATAGAGTGTAGAGTGTAGGGTATAGAGTGTAGGGTATAGAGTGTAGGGTATAGAGTGTAGGTTATAGAGTGTAGGGTATAGAGTGTAGGGTATAGAGTATAGCTTATAGAGCGTAGGGTGTAGGGTATAGAGTGTAGGGTATAGAGTGTAGGGTATAGAGTGTAGAGTGTAGGGTATAGAGTGTATGGTATAGAGCTTAGGGTATAGAGTGTAGGGTATAGAGTGTAGAGTTTAGGGTATAGAGTGTGGGGCATAGAGTGTATGGTATACAGTGTAGAGTGTAGGGAATAGAGTGTAGGGTATAGAGTGCAGGTTGTAGAGTGTAGGGTATAGAGTGTAGGGTATAGAGTGTAGGGTATAAAGTGTAGAGTGTAGGGTATAGAGTGTATAGTGTAGGGTATAGAGTGTAGGGTATAGAGTGTAGGGTATAGAGTGTATAGTGTAGGGTATAGAGTGTATGCTATAGAGTGTATAGTGTAGAGTGTATGGTATAGAGTGTAGGGTGTAGAGTGTATGATATAGAGTGTAGGGTATAGAGTGTAGGGTATAGAGTGTAGGGTATAGAGTGTATGTTATAGAGTGTAGGGTATAGAGTGTAGAGTGTAGGGTATAGAGTTTAGAGTGTAGGGTATAGAGTGTAGGGTATAGAGTGTAAGGTATATAGTGTAGAGTGTAGGGTATAGAGTGTAGGGTATAGAGTGTAGGGTATAGAGTGTAGGGTAAAGAGTGTAGAGTGTAGGGTACAGAGTGCAGGGTGTAGAGTGTAGGGTATAGAGTGTAGAGTGTAGGGTGTAGAGTGTAGGGTGTAGGGTATAGAGTGTAGGGTATAGAGTGTAGGGTATAGAGTGTAGGGTGTAGAGTGTAGGGTGTAGAGTGTAGGGTATAGAGTGTAGGGTATAGAGTGTAGGTTATAGAGTGTAGGGTGTAGGGATTAGAGTGTAGGGATTAGAGTGTAGGGTGTAGAGTGTAGGGTGTAGAGTGTAGGGTATAGAGTGTAGGGTATAGAGTGTAGGGTATAGAGTGTAGAGTGTAGGGATTAGAGTGTAGGGATTAGAGTGTAGGGTATAGAGTGTAGGGTATAGAGTGTAGGTTATAGAGTGTAGGGTATAGAGTGTAGGGTATAGAGTATAGCTTATAGAGCGTAGGGTGTAGGGTATAGAGTGTAGGGTATAGAGTGTAGGGTATAGAGTGTAGAGTGTAGGGTATAGAGTGTATGGTATAGAGCTTAGGGTATAGAGTGTAGGGTATAGAGTGTAGAGTTTAGGGTATAGAGTGTAGGGTATAGAGTGTAGGGTAAAGAGTGTAGAGTGTAGGGTACAGAGTGCAGGGTGTAGAGTGTAGGGTATAGAGTGTAGAGTGTAGAGTGTAGGGTGTAGAGTGTAGGGTATAGAGTGTAGGGTATAGAGTGTAGGGTATAGAGTGTAGGGTATAAAGTGTAGGGTATAGAGTGTAGGGTATAGAGTGTAAGGTATATAGTGTAGAGTGTAGGGTATAGAGTGTAGGGTATAGAGTGTAGGGTATAGAGTGTAGGGTAAAGAGTGTAGAGTGTAGGGTACAGAGTGCAGGGTGTAGAGTGTAGGGTATAGAGTGTAGAGTGTAGGGTGTAGAGTGTAGGGTGTAGAGTGTAGGGTGTAGAGTGTAGGGTATAGAGTGTAGGGTATAGAGTGTAGGGTATAGAGTGTAGAGTGTAGGGATTAGAGTGTAGGGATTAGAGTGTAGGGTATAGAGTGTAGGGTATAGAGTGTAGGTTATAGAGTGTAGGGTATAGAGTGTAGGGTATAGAGTATAGCTTATAGAGCGTAGGGTGTAGGGTATAGAGTGTAGGGTATAGAGTGTAGGGTATAGAGTGTAGAGTGTAGGGTATAGAGTGTATGGTATAGAGCTTAGGGTATAGAGTGTAGGGTATAGAGTGTAGAGTTTAGGGTATAGAGTGTGGGGCATAGAGTGTATGGTATACAGTGTAGAGTGTAGGGAATAGAGTGTAGGGTATAGAGTGCAGGTTGTAGAGTGTAGGGTATAGAGTGTAGGGTATAGAGTGTAGGGTATAAAGTGTAGAGTGTAGGGTATAGAGTGTATAGTGTAGGGTATAGAGTGTAGGGTATAGAGTGTAGGGTATAGAGTGTATAGTGTAGGGTATAGAGTGTATGCTATAGAGTGTATAGTGTAGAGTGTATGGTATAGAGTGTAGGGTGTAGAGTGTATGGTATAGAGTGTAGGGTATAGAGTGTAGGGTATAGAGTGTAGGGTATAGAGTGTATGTTATAGAGTGTAGGGTATAGAGTGTAGAGTGTAGGGTATAGAGTTTAGAGTGTAGGGTATAGAGTGTAGGGTATAGAGTGTAAGGTATATAGTGTAGAGTGTAGGGTATAGAGTGTAGGGTATAGAGTGTAGGGTATAGAGTGTAGGGTAAAGAGTGTAGAGTGTAGGGTACAGAGTGCAGGGTGTAGAGTGTAGGGTATAGAGTGTAGAGTGTAGGGTGTAGAGTGTAGGGTGTAGGGTATAGAGTGTAGGGTATAGAGTGTAGGGTATAGAGTGTAGGGTGTAGAGTGTAGGGTGTAGAGTGTAGGGTATAGAGTGTAGGGTATAGAGTGTAGGTTATAGAGTGTAGGGTGTAGGGATTAGAGTGTAGGGATTAGAGTGTAGGGTGTAGAGTGTAGGGTGTAGAGTGTAGGGTATAGAGTGTAGGGTATAGAGTGTAGGGTATAGAGTGTAGAGTGTAGGGATTAGAGTGTAGGGATTAGAGTGTAGGGTATAGAGTGTAGGGTATAGAGTGTAGGTTATAGAGTGTAGGGTATAGAGTGTAGGGTATAGAGTATAGCTTATAGAGCGTAGGGTGTAGGGTATAGAGTGTAGGGTATAGAGTGTAGGGTATAGAGTGTAGAGTGTAGGGTATAGAGTGTATGGTATAGAGCTTAGGGTATAGAGTGTAGGGTATAGAGTGTAGAGTTTAGGGTATAGAGTGTAGGGTATAGAGTGTAGGGTAAAGAGTGTAGAGTGTAGGGTACAGAGTGCAGGGTGTAGAGTGTAGGGTATAGAGTGTAGAGTGTAGAGTGTAGGGTGTAGAGTGTAGGGTATAGAGTGTAGGGTATAGAGTGTAGGGTATAGAGTGTAGGGTATAAAGTGTAGGGTATAGAGTGTAGGGTATAGAGTGCAGGTTGTAGAGTGTAGGGTATAGAGTGTATGGTATAGGGTGTAGGGTATAAAGTGTAGGGTATAGAGTGTAGGGTATAGAGTGTAGGGTATAGAGTGTAGGGTATAGAGTGTAGGGTATAGAGTGTAGGCTATAGAGTGTAGAGTATATAGTGTAGAGTGTAGGGTATAGAGTGTAGGGTATAGAGTGTAGGGTATAGAGTGTAGGGTGTAGGGATTAGAGTGTAGGGATTAGAGTGTAGGGATTAGAGTGTAGGGTGTAGAGTGTAGGGTGTAGAGTGTAGGGTATAGAGTGTAGGGTATAGAGTGTAGGGTATAGAGTGTAGAGTGTAGGGATTAGAGTGTAGGGTATAGAGTGTAGGGTATAGAATGTAGGGTATAGAGTGTAGGGTAAAGAGTGTAGAGTGTAGGGTACAGAGTGCAGGGTGTAGAGTGTAGAGTGTAGGGTAAAGAGTGTAGGGCATAGAGTGTAGGGTATAGAGTGTAGAGTGTAGGGTATAGAGTGTAGGGTATAGAGTGCAGGTTGTAGAGTGTATGGTATAGAGTGTATGGTATAGAGTGTAGGGTATAAAGTGTAGAGTGTAGTGTATAGAGTGTAGGGTATAGAGTGTAGGGTATAGAGTGTAGGGTATAGAGTGTAGGCTATAGAGTGTAGAGTGTAGGGTGTAGAGTGTAGGGTATAGAGTGTAGGGTATAGAGTGTAGGGTATAGAGTGTGGAGTAGAGAGTGTAGGGTATAGAGTGTAGGGTATAGAATGTAGAGTGTAGAGTGTAGAGTGCAAAGTGTAGGGTATAGAGTGTAAGGTATAGAGTGTAGTGTATAGAGTGTATGTTATAGAGTGTAGGGTATAGAGTGTAGAGTTTAGGGTATAGAGTGTAGTGTATAGAGTGTATGGTATAGAGTGTATGGTATAGAGTGTAGAGTGTAGGGTATAGAGTGCAGGGTATATAGTGTAGGGTATAGAGTGTAGGGTATAGAGTGTAGAGTGTAGGGTATAGAGTGTAGGGTATAGAGTGTAGGGTATAGAGTGTAGGTTATAGAGTGTAGGGTATAGAGTGTAGGGTATAGAGTATAGCTTATAGAGCGTAGGGTGTAGGGTATAGAGTGTAGGGTATAGAGTGTAGGGTATAGAGTGTAGAGTGTAGGGTATAGAGTGTATGGTATAGAGCTTAGGGTATAGAGTGTAGGGTATAGAGTGTAGAGTTTAGGGTATAGAGTGTGGGGCATAGAGTGTATGGTATACAGTGTAGAGTGTAGGGAATAGAGTGTAGGGTATAGAGTGCAGGTTGTAGAGTGTAGGGTATAGAGTGTAGGGTATAGAGTGTAGGGTATAAAGTGTAGAGTGTAGGGTATAGAGTGTATAGTGTAGGGTATAGAGTGTAGGGTATAGAGTGTAGGGTATAGAGTGTATAGTGTAGGGTATAGAGTGTATGCTATAGAGTGTATAGTGTAGAGTGTATGGTATAGAGTGTAGGGTGTAGAGTGTATGGTATAGAGTGTAGGGTATAGAGTGTAGGGTATAGAGTGTAGGGTATAGAGTGTATGTTATAGAGTGTAGGGTATAGAGTGTAGAGTGTAGGGTATAGAGTTTAGAGTGTAGGGTATAGAGTGTAGGGTATAGAGTGTAAGGTATATAGTGTAGAGTGTAGGGTATAGAGTGTAGGGTATAGAGTGTAGGGTATAGAGTGTAGGGTAAAGAGTGTAGAGTGTAGGGTACAGAGTGCAGGGTGTAGAGTGTAGGGTATAGAGTGTAGAGTGTAGGGTGTAGAGTGTAGGGTGTAGAGTGTAGGGTGTAGGGTATAGAGTGTAGTGTATAGAGTGTATGGTATAGAGTGTATGGTATAGAGTGTAGAGTGTAGGGTATAGAGTGCAGGGTATATAGTGTAGGGTATAGAGTGTAGGGTATAGAGTGTAGAGTGTAGGGTATAGAGTGTAGGGTATAGAGTGTAGGGTATAGAGTGTAGGTTATAGAGTGTAGGGTATAGAGTGTAGGGTATAGAGTATAGCTTATAGAGCGTAGGGTGTAGGGTATAGAGTGTAGGGTATAGAGTGTAGGGTATAGAGTGTAGAGTGTAGGGTATAGAGTGTATGGTATAGAGCTTAGGGTATAGAGTGTAGGGTATAGAGTGTAGAGTTTAGGGTATAGAGTGTGGGGCATAGAGTGTATGGTATACAGTGTAGAGTGTAGGGAATAGAGTGTAGGGTATAGAGTGCAGGTTGTAGAGTGTAGGGTATAGAGTGTAGGGTATAGAGTGTAGGGTATAAAGTGTAGAGTGTAGGGTATAGAGTGTATAGTGTAGGGTATAGAGTGTAGGGTATAGAGTGTAGGGTATAGAGTGTATAGTGTAGGGTATAGAGTGTATGCTATAGAGTGTATAGTGTAGAGTGTATGGTATAGAGTGTAGGGTGTAGAGTGTATGGTATAGAGTGTAGGGTATAGAGTGTAGGGTATAGAGTGTAGGGTATAGAGTGTATGTTATAGAGTGTAGGGTATAGAGTGTAGAGTGTAGGGTATAGAGTTTAGAGTGTAGGGTATAGAGTGTAGGGTATAGAGTGTAAGGTATATAGTGTAGAGTGTAGGGTATAGAGTGTAGGGTATAGAGTGTAGGGTATAGAGTGTAGGGTAAAGAGTGTAGAGTGTAGGGTACAGAGTGCAGGGTGTAGAGTGTAGGGTATAGAGTGTAGAGTGTAGGGTGTAGAGTGTAGGGTGTAGGGTATAGAGTGTAGGGTATAGAGTGTAGGGTATAGAGTGTAGGGTGTAGAGTGTAGGGTGTAGAGTGTAGGGTATAGAGTGTAGGGTATAGAGTGTAGGTTATAGAGTGTAGGGTGTAGGGATTAGAGTGTAGGGATTAGAGTGTAGGGTGTAGAGTGTAGGGTGTAGAGTGTAGGGTATAGAGTGTAGGGTATAGAGTGTAGGGTATAGAGTGTAGAGTGTAGGGATTAGAGTGTAGGGATTAGAGTGTAGGGTATAGAGTGTAGGGTATAGAGTGTAGGTTATAGAGTGTAGGGTATAGAGTGTAGGGTATAGAGTATAGCTTATAGAGCGTAGGGTGTAGGGTATAGAGTGTAGGGTATAGAGTGTAGGGTATAGAGTGTAGAGTGTAGGGTATAGAGTGTATGGTATAGAGCTTAGGGTATAGAGTGTAGGGTATAGAGTGTAGAGTTTAGGGTATAGAGTGTGGGGCATAGAGTGTATGGTATACAGTGTAGAGTGTAGGGAATAGAGTGTAGGGTATAGAGTGCAGGTTGTAGAGTGTAGGGTATAGAGTGTAGGGTATAGAGTGTAGGGTATAAAGTGTAGAGTGTAGGGTATAGAGTGTATAGTGTAGGGTATAGAGTGTAGGGTATAGAGTGTATGACCCAGCTAACTACAGAGGCATATGCGTCAGCAGCAACCTGGGAAAACTGTTCAACAGTATCCTGAACAAGAGGATCCTCACCTTCCTCACCGAGCACAACGTCCTCAACAAGAGCCAAGCAGGGTTCATGCCGAACCACCGCACCACTGACCACATCTATACTCTGCACAGCCTCATTCAGAGACACGTCTACAATACAAAGAATGGGAAGATATACGCCTGCTTTGTGGACTTTAAAAAGGCTTTTGATTCAGTGTGGCACCCGGGCTTATTCCTGAAACTGCTGGAGAGTGGAATAGGAGGAAAGACCTACGATGTCATCAAAAGCTCCTACACCGAGAACAGCTGCAGCGTGAGTGTGAGCGGCAAAAGAACGGCTTTTTTCCAGCAGAGCCGCGGAGTAAGACAAGGCTGCAGCCTAAGCCCAACGCTCTTCAACATCTACATCAACGAGCTGGCTACCGCCCTGGAATCCTCCTCAGCACCAGGTCTCACCCTCCACGACGCCCAGGTGAAATTCCTGCTGTATGCAGATGACCTGCTGCTGCTGTCACCAACCGAGAAAGGCCTCCAGGACAACCTGAAAATCCTAGAGAAATTCAGCTCCACCTGGGCCCTACCGGTCAACCTAAAGAAAACCAACACCATGGTGTTCCAGAGGAGAAAGAGAAGATCAGACCAACACCCATCATTTATCCTCAACAACTGCGACCTCACAGGAACGGACAAATATACCTACCTGGGCCTAGAGATTCACCGGTCAGGGAACTTCAAACAAGCCATAGAGACCCTGAAAGACAAGGCCTGCAAAACCTTCTATGCCATCCGAAGGACACTCTACCATCTGAAGCCACCAGTGAGGGTCTGGCTAAAAATCTTCGACTCCATCATCGCCCCAATCCTCCTGTATGGCA
Organism: Ranitomeya imitator; assembly: GCF_032444005.1. Lineage (NCBI taxonomy): Eukaryota > Metazoa > Chordata > Amphibia > Anura > Dendrobatidae > Ranitomeya > Ranitomeya imitator. The sequence goes on from NW_027194832.1 coordinate 40,154, forward strand.
GCGAAGTCTGGGGTCCTCACACCTACCCAGACTGGTCAAAGTGGGACTCCAGTCCAACAGAAATATTCCACCTGGAATTCTGCAAGCACCTTCTCCATCGGAGCACCTCCAACAGTGCTTGTCGGGCCGAGCTGGGCAGATTCCCTCTACACCTAACAGTTCTAAAGAGGGCGCTGTCATTCCGGGCTCACCTGCATAGGAGCAATCCAAGCTCCCACCACCATAAAGCCCTGATACATGAAGGTGAAACAGAAAAACCAGAACCCCCGGAACAGCCCAGCCAAACCCAACCGGAGCAGAACACCAATCACAACAACCTGACAAAAGCCGGAATTAGGAAGATGGCAGATGAAGGCCAGGAGAGGTATGTCAGTGACTGGAAGAATGATATCATCAGCTCACAGAAACTGACCATGTACCGGAGCCTACAGAGAGACTACAGACTGGCCCCATATCTGGAGAAACTCCCGGACCCCAGAGACCGCCAGATCCTGAGCCGATATAGACTCAGCGCCCACAGTCTGGCCATCGAATGTGGCCGACACAGGCAGAGCTACAAGCCCAGGGAGGAAAGACTGTGCCAACACTGTGATCAGGAGGCCATAGAGGACGAAACCCACTTCCTGCTACACTGCTCCAAATACTCAGCAGTGAGGGACACTCACTTCAGGAGACTCTCACATCTCTTCCCAGACTTCATCACCATGAAGGAGGAAGAGAAAACATATATCTTGCTGGGAGAAGAAGAGAGAGCGGTGGAGATAGCAGCGCGGTATGTGAGCGAATGTCATAGACTGCGAGAAAGAGAACTATGATGCCATGGACTATAGCCCCCAACCTGGACCTGCCCCATCCACCTCCCCTATGCCATGGACTATAGCCCCCACCCTGGATCTGCCCCATCCATCTCCCCTATGCCATGGACTATAGCCCCCACCCTGGATCTGCCCCATCCACCTCCCCCCACAGCTCCTACCCAACATCCCCTCAGTCCCTATCCCTATTGCCTCTATACACTTGCTTTGGCAAAACTGATGTGTATTTGGTCCTGCCAATAAAGCTTCTTTGAATCTTGAATCTTGAATCTTTGAGTGTAGGGTATAGAGTGTATAGTGTAGGGTATAGAGTGTATGCTATAGAGTGTATAGTGTAGAGTGTATGGTATAGAGTGTAGGGTGTAGAGTGTATGGTATAGAGTGTAGGGTATAGAGTGTAGGGTATAGAGTGTAGGGTATAGAGTGTATGTTATAGAGTGTAGGGTATAGAGTGTAGAGTGTAGGGTATAGAGTTTAGAGTGTAGGGTATAGAGTGTAGGGTATAGAGTGTAAGGTATATAGTGTAGAGTGTAGGGTATAGAGTGTAGGGTATAGAGTGTAGGGTATAGAGTGTAGGGTAAAGAGTGTAGAGTGTAGGGTACAGAGTGCAGGGTGTAGAGTGTAGGGTATAGAGTGTAGAGTGTAGGGTGTAGAGTGTAGGGTGTAGAGTGTAGGGTGTAGGGTATAGAGTGTAGGGTATAGAGTGTAGGGTATAGAGTGTAGGGTGTAGAGTGTAGGGTGTAGAGTGTAGGGTATAGAGTGTAGGGTATAGAGTGTAGGTTATAGAGTGTAGGGTGTAGGGATTAGAGTGTAGGGATTAGAGTGTAGGGTGTAGAGTGTAGGGTGTAGAGTGTAGGGTATAGAGTGTAGGGTATAGAGTGTAGGGTATAGAGTGTAGAGTGTAGGGATTAGAGTGTAGGGATTAGAGTGTAGGGTATAGAGTGTAGGGTATAGAGTGTAGAGTGTAGGGTATAGAGTGTAGGGTATAGAGTGTTGGGTATAGAGTGTAGGGTATAGAGTGTAGGGAATAGAGTGTAGAGTGTAGGGTGTAGAATGTAAAGTGTAGGGTATAGAGTGTAAGGTATAGAGTATAGTGTATAGAGTGTATGCTATAGAGTGTAGGGTATAGAGTGTAGAGTGTAGGGTATAGAGTGTAGGGTATAGAGTGTAGGGTATAGAGTGTAGGGTATAGAGTGTATGGTGTAGGGTATAGAGTGTAGGGTATAGAGTGCACGTTGTAGAGTGTAGGGTATAGAGTGTAGGGTATAGAGAGTAGGGTATAAAGTGTAGAGTGTAGGGTATAGAGTGTATAGTGTAGGGTATAGAGTGTAGGGTATAGAGTGTAGGGTATAGAGTGTAGAGTGTAGGGTATAGAGTGTATGCTATAGAGTGTATGGTGTAGAGTGTATGGTATAGAGTGTAGGGTATAGAGTGTAGAGTGTAGGGTATAGAGTGTAGGGTATAGAGTGTAGGGTATAGAGTGTAGGGTATAGAGTGCATGTTATAGAGTGTAGGGTATAGAGTGTAGAGTGTAGAGTGTAGGGTATAGAGTTTAGAGTGTAGGGTATAGAGTGTAGGGTATAGAGTGTAGGGTATAGAGTGTAGGGTGTAGAGTGTAGGGTATAGAGTGTAGGGTATAGAGTGTAGGGTATAGAGTGTATGGTATAGAGTGTAGGGTATAGAGTGTAGGGTATAGAGTGTATGGTATAGAGTGTATGGTATAGAGTGTAGGGTATAGAGTGTATGGTATAGAGTGTAGGGTATAGAGTGTAGAGTGTAGGGTATAGAGTGTAGGGTATAGAGTGTAGGGTATAGAGTGTAGGCTATAGAGTGTAGGGTATAGAGTGTAGAGTGTAGGGTATAGAGTGTAGGGTGTAGAGTGTAGGGTATAGAGTGTTGGGTGTAGAGTGCAGGGTGTAGAGTGCAGGGTGTAGAGTGCAGGGTATAGAGTGTAGGGTATAGAGTGTAGGGTATAAAGTGTAGAGTGTAGGGTATAGAGTGTAGGGTATAGAGTGTAGGGTGTAGAGTGTAGGGTGTAGAGTGTATGGTATAAAGTGTAGGGTATAGAGTGTAGGGTATAGAGTGTAGAGTGTAGGGTATAGAGTGTAGGGTATAGAGCTTAGGGTGTAGAGTGTAGGATATAGAGTGTAGAGTTTAGGGTATAGAGTGTGGGCCATAGAGTGTATGGTATACAGTGTAGAGTGTAGAGTGTAGGGTATAGAGTGTATAGTGTAGGTTATAGAGTGTAGGGTATAGAGTGTAGGGTGTAGAGTGTAGGGTGTAGATTGTAGGGTGTAGAGTGTAGGGTGTAGAGTGTAGGGTGTAGAGTGTATGGTATAGAGTGTAGGGTATAGAGTGTAGACTGTAGGGTATAGAGTGTAGGGTATAGAGTGTAGGGTATAGAGTGTAGGGTATAGAGTGTAGGGTGTAGAGTGTAGGGTATAGAGTGTAGAGTTTAGGGTAGAGAGTGTGGGGCATAGAGTGTATGGTATACAGTGTAGAGTGTAGGGTATAGAGTGTATAGTGTAGGGCATAGAGTGTAGGGTATAGAGTGTATGGTATAGAGTGTAGGGTATAAAGTGTAGAGTGTAGGGTATAGAGTGTATGGTATAGAGTGTAGGGTATAACGTGTAGAGTGTAGGGTATAGAGTGTAGGGTATATAGTGTAGGTTATAGAGTGTAGGGTATAGAGTGTAGGGTAAAGAGTGTAGAGTGTAGGGTACAGAGTGCAGGGTGTAGAGTGTAGGGTATAGAGTGTAGAGTGTAGAGTGTAGGGTGTAGAGTGTAGGGTATAGAGTGTAGGGTATAGAGTGTAGGGTATAGAGTGTGGGGTATAAAGTGTAGGGTGTAGGGTATAGAGTGTAGGGTATAAAGTGCAGGTTGTAGAGTGTAGGGTATAGAGTGTATGGTATAGGGTGTAGGGTATAAAGTGTAGGGTATAGAGTGTAGGGTGTAGAGTGTATGGTATAGAGTGTAGGGTATAGAGTGTAGAGTGTAGGGTATAGAGTGTAGGGTATAGAGTGTAGGGTATAGAGTGCAGGGTATAGAGTGTAGGGTACAGAGTGTAGGGTATAGAGTGTAGGGTACAGAGTGCAGGGTGTAGAGTGTAGGGTATAGAGTGTATAGTGTAGGGTATAGAGTGTAGGGTATAGAGTGTAGGGTGTAAAGTGGAGGGTGTAGAGTGTAGGGTGTAGAGTGTAGGGTGTAGAGTGTAGGGTGTAGAGTGTATGGTATAGAGTGTAGGGTATAGAGTGTAGAGTGTAGGGTATAGAGTGTAGGGTATAGAGTGTAGGGTATAGAGTGTAGGGTATAGAGTGTAGGGTGTAGAGTGTAGGGTATAGAGTGTAGAGTTTAGGGTAGAGAGTGTGGGGCATAGAGTGTATGGTATACAGTGTAGAGTGTAGGGTATAGAGTGTATAGTGTAGGGTATAGAGTGTAGGGTATAGAGTGTATGGTATAGAGTGTTGGGTATAAAGTGTAGAGTGTAGGGTATAGAGTGTATGGTATAGAGTGTAGGGTATAAAGTGTAGAGTGTAGGGTATAGAGTGTAGGGTATAGAGTGTAGGGTATAGAGTGTAGGGTAAAGAGTGTAGAGTGTAGGGTACAGAGTGCAGGGTGTAGAGTGTAGGGTATAGAGTGTAGAGTGTAGGGTGTAGAGTGTAGGGTATAGAGTGTAGGGTATAGAGTGTAGGGTATAGAGTGTAGGGTATAAAGTGTAGGGTGTAGGGTATAGAGCGTAGGGTATAGAGTGCAGGTTGTAGAGTGTAGGGTATAGAGTGTATGGTATAGGGTGTAGGGTATAAAGTGTAGGGTATAGAGTGTAGGGTATAGAGTGTATGGTATAGAGTGTAGGGTATAGAGTGTAGGGTATAGAGTGTAGGCTATAGAGTGTAGAGTATATAGTGTAGAGTGTAGGGTATAGAGTGTAGGGTATAGAGTGTAGGGTATAGAGTGTAGGGTGTAGGGATTAGAGTGTAGGGATTAGAGTGTAGGGATTAGAGTGTAGGGTGTAGAGTGTAGGGTGTAGAGTGTAGGGTATAGAGTGTAGGGTATAGAGTGTAGGGTATAGAGTGTAGAGTGTAGGGATTAGAGTGTAGGGTATAGAGTGTAGGGTATAGAATGTAGGGTATAGAGTGTAGGGTAAAGAGTGTAGAGTGTAGGGTACAGAGTGCAGGGTGTAGAGTGTAGAGTGTAGGGTAAAGAGTGTAGGGCATAGAGTGTAGGGTATAGAGTGTAGAGTGTAGGGTATAGAGTGTAGGGTATAGAGTGCAGGTTGTAGAGTGTAGGGTATAGAGTGTATGGTATAGAGTGTAGGGTATAAAGTGTAGAGTGTAGTGTATAGAGTGTAGGGTATAGAGTGTAGGGTATAGAGTGTAGGGTAAAGAGTGTAGGCTATAGAGTGTAGAGTGTAGGGTGTAGAGTGTAGGGTATAGAGTGTAGGGTATAGAGTGTAGGGTATAGAGTGTGGAGTAGAGAGTGTAGGGTATAGAATGTAGGGTATAGAATGTAGAGTGTAGAGTGTAGGGTGTAGAGTGCAAAGTGTAGGGTATAGAGTGTAAGGTATAGAGTGTAGTGTATAGAGTGTATGTTATAGAGTGTAGGGTATAGAGTGTAGAGTTTAGGGTATAGAGTGTAGTGTATAGAGTGTATGGTATAGAGTGTATGGTATAGAGTGTAGAGTGTAGGGTATAGAGTGCAGGGTATATAGTGTAGGGTATAGAGTGTAGGGTATAGAGTGTAGAGTGTAGGGTATAGAGTGTAGGGTATAGAGTGTAGGGTATAGAGTGTAGGTTATAGAGTGTAGGGTATAGAGTGTAGGGTATAGAGTATAGCTTATAGAGCGTAGGGTGTAGGGTATAGAGTGTAGGGTATAGAGTGTAGGGTATAGAGTGTAGAGTGTAGGGTATAGAGTGTATGGTATAGAGCTTAGGGTATAGAGTGTAGGGTATAGAGTGTAGAGTTTAGGGTATAGAGTGTGGGGCATAGAGTGTATGGTATACAGTGTAGAGTGTAGGGAATAGAGTGTAGGGTATAGAGTGCAGGTTGTAGAGTGTAGGGTATAGAGTGTAGGGTATAGAGTGTAGGGTATAAAGTGTAGAGTGTAGGGTATAGAGTGTATAGTGTAGGGTATAGAGTGTAGGGTATAGAGTGTAGGGTATAGAGTGTATGCTATAGAGTGTATAGTGTAGAGTGTATGGTATAGAGTGTAGGTTGTAGAGTGTATGGTATAGAGTGTAGGGTATAGAGTGTAGGGTATAGAGTGTATGTTATAGAGTGTAGGGTATAGAGTGTAGAGTGTAGGGTATAGAGTTTAGAGTGTAGGGTATAGAGTGTAGGGTATAGAGTGTAAGGTATATAGTGTAGAGTGTAGGGTATAGAGTGTAGGGTATAGAGTGTAGGGTATAGAGTGTAGGGTAAAGAGTGTAGAGTGTAGGGTACAGAGTGCAGGGTGTAGAGTGTAGGGTATAGAGTGTAGAGTGTAGGGTGTAGAGTGTAGGGTGTAGAGTGTAGGGTGTAGGGTATAGAGTGTAGGGTATAGAGTGTAGGGTGTAGAGTGTAGGGTGTAGAGTGTAGGGTATAGAGTGTAGGGTATAGAGTGTAGGTTATAGAGTGTAGGGTGTAGGGATTAGAGTGTAGGGATTAGAGTGTAGGGTGTAGAGTGTAGGGTGTAGAGTGTAGGGTATAGAGTGTAGGGTATAGAGTGTAGGGTATAGAGTGTAGAGTGTAGGGATTAGAGTGTAGGGATTAGAGTGTAGGGTATAGAGTGTAGGGTATAGAGTGTAGAGTGTAGCGTATAGAGTGTAGGGTATAGAGTGTTGGGTATAGAGTGTATGGTATAGAGTGTAGGGAATAGAGTGTAGAGTGTAGGGTGTAGAATGTAAAGTGTAGGGTATAGAGTGTAAGGTATAGAGTGTAGTGTATAGAGTGTATGTTATAGAGTGTAGGGTATAGAGTGTAGAGTGTAGGGTATAGAGTGTAGGGTATAGAGTGTAGGGTATAGAGTGTAGGGTATAGAGTGTATGGTGTAGGGTATAGAGTGTAGGGTATAGAGTGCACGTTGTAGAGTGTAGGGTATAGAGTGCAGGGTATAGAGAGTAGGGTATAAAGTGTAGAGTGTAGGGTATAGAGTGTATAGTGTAGGGTATAGAGTGTAGGGTATAGAGTGTAGGGTATAGAGTGTAGAGTGTAGGGTATAGAGTGTATGCTATAGAGTGTATGGTGTAGAGTGTATGGTATAGAGTGTAGGGTATAGAGTGTAGAATGTAGGGTATAGAGTGTAGGGTATAGAGTGTAGGGTATAGAGTGTAGGGTATAGAGTGCATGTTATAGAGTGTAGGGTATAGAGTGTAGAGTGTAGAGTGTAGGGTATAGAGTTTAGAGTGTAGGGTATAGAGTGTAGGGTATAGAGTGTAGGGTATAGAGTGTAGGGTGTAGAGTGTAGGGTATAGAGTGTAGGGTATAGAGTGTAGGGTATAGAGTGTATGGTATAGAGTGTAGGGTATAGAGTGTAGGGTATAGAGTGTATGGTATAGAGTGTATGGTATAGAGTGTAGGGTATAGAGTGTATGGTATAGAGTGTAGGGTATAGAGTGTAGAGTGTAGGGTATAGAGTGTAGGGTATAGAGTGTAGGGTATAGAGTGTAGGCTATAGAGTGTAGGGTATAGAGTGTAGAGTGTAGGGTATAGAGTGTAGGGTGTAGAGTGTAGGGTATAGAGTGTTGGGTGTAGAGTGCAGGGTGTAGAGTGCAGGGTGTAGAGTGCAGGGTATAGAGTGTAGGGTATAGAGTGTAGGGTATAAAGTGTAGAGTGTAGGGTATAGAGTGTAGGGTATAGAGTGTAGGGTGTAGAGTGTAGGGTGTAGAGTGTATGGTATAGAGTGTAGGGTATAGAGTGTAGGGTATAGAGTGTAGAGTGTAGGGTATAGAGTGTAGGGTATAGAGCTTAGGGTGTAGAGTGTAGGATATAGAGTGTAGAGTTTAGGGTATAGAGTGTGGGGCATAGAGTGTATGGTATACAGTGTAGAGTGTAGAGTGTAGGGTATAGAGTGTATAGTGTAGGGTATAGAGTGTAGGGTATAGAGTGTAGGGTGTAGAGTGTAGGGTGTAGATTGTAGGGTGTAGAGTGTAGGGTGTAGAGTGTAGGGTGTAGAGTGTATGGTATAGAGTGTAGGGTATAGAGTGTAGACTGTAGGGTATAGAGTGTAGGGTATAGAGTGTAGGGTATAGAGTGTAGGGTATAGAGTGTAGGGTGTAGAGTGTAGGGTATAGAGTGTAGAGTTTAGGGTAGAGAGTGTGGGGCATAGAGTGTATGGTATACAGTGTAGAGTGTAGGGTATAGAGTGTATAGTGTAGGGCATAGAGTGTAGGGTATAGAGTGTATGGTATAGAGTGTAGGGTATAAAGTGTAGAGTGTAGGGTATAGAGTGTATGGTATAGAGTGTAGGGTATAACGTGTAGAGTGTAGGGTATAGAGTGTAGGGTATAGAGTGTAGGTTGTAGAGTGTAGGGTATAGAGTGTAGGGTAAAGAGTGTAGAGTGTAGGGTACAGAGTGCAGGGTGTAGAGTGTAGGGTATAGAGTGTAGAGTGTAGAGTGTAGGGTGTAGAGTGTAGGGTATAGAGTGTAGGGTATAGAGTGTAGGGTATAGAGTGTAGGGTATAAAGTGTAGAGTGTAGGGTATAGAGTGTAGGGTATAGAGTGTAGGGTATAGAGTGTAGGGTATAGAGAGAAGGCTATACAGTGTAGAGTATACAGTGTAGAGTGTAGGGTATAGAGTGTAGGGTATAGAGTGTAGGGTATTGAGTGTGGAGTATAGAGTGTAGGGTATAGAATGTAGAGTGTAGAGTGTAGGGTGTAGAGTGCAAAGTGTAGGGTATAGAGTGTAAGATATAGAGTGTAGTGTATAGAGTGTATGTTATAGAGTGTAGGGTATAGAGTGTAGAGTTTAGGGTATAGAGTGTAGTGTATAGATTGTATGGTATAGAGTGTATGGTATAGAGTGTAGAGTGTAGGGTATAGAGTGTAGGGTATAGAGTGTAGGGTATAGAGTGTAGGGTGTAGAGTGTAGGGTGTAGAGTGTAGGGTATAGAGTGTAGGGTATAGAGTGTAGGTTATAGAGTGTAGCGTATAGAGCGTAGGGTGTAGGGTATAGAGTGTAGGGTATAGAGTGTAGGGTATAGAGTGTAGGGTATAGAGTGTATGGTATAGAGCTTAGGGTGTAGAGTGTAGGGTATAGAATGTAGAGTTTAGGGTAGAGAGTGTGGGGCATAGAGTGTATGGTATACAGTGTAGAGTGTAGGGTATAGAGTGTATAGTGTAGGGTATAGAGTGTAGGGTATAGAGTGTATGGTATAGAGTGTAGGGTATAAAGTGTAGAGTGTAGGGTATAGAGTGTATGGTATAGAGTGTGGGGTATAAAGTGTAGAGTGTAGGGTATAGAGTGTAGGGTATAGAGTGTAGGCTATAGAGTGTAGAGTTTAGAGTGTAGGGTATAGAATGTAGAGTGTAGGGTGTAGAGTGTAAAGTGTAGGGTATAGAGTGTAGGATATAGAGTGTAGAGTGTAGGGTATAGAGTGTAGGGTATACAGTGTATGGTATAGAGTGTAGGGTATAGAGTGTAGAGTGTAGGGTATAGAGTGTAGGGTATAGAGTGTAGAGTATAGAGTGTAGGGTATAGATTGTAGGGTATAGGGTATAGGGTATAGAGTGTATGGTGTAGAGTGTAGGGTATAGAGTGTAGGGTGTAGGGTGTAGAGTGTGGGGTGTAGAGTGGTGTAGAGTGTAGGATGTAGAGTGTATGGTATAGAGTGTAGGGTATAGAGTATAGCATGTATGGTATAGAGTGTAGTGTATAGAGTGTAGGGTATAGGGTATAGAGTGTAGGGTATAGATTTTAAAGTGTAGGGTATAGAGTGTAGGGTGTGGAGTGTAGGGTATAGAGTGTAGGGTATAGAGTGTATGGTATAGAGTGTAGGGTATAGAGTGTATGGTATAGAGTGTAGAGTGTAGGGTATACAGTGTATTTTATAGAGTGTAGGGTATAGAGTGTAGGGTATAGAGTGTAGAGTGTAGGGTATAGAGTGTAGGGTATAGAGTGTAGAGTGTAGGGTATAGAGTGTAGGGTATAGAGTGTAGGGTATAGAGTGTAGAGTGTAGGGATTAGAGTGTAGGGATTAGAGTGTAGGGTATAGAGTGTAGAGTGTAGAGTATAGAGTGTAGGGTATAGAGTGTAGGGATTAGAGTGTAGGGATTAGAGTGTAGGGATTAGAGTGTAGGGATTAGAGTGTAGGGTATAGAGTGTAGGGTATAGAGTGTAGGGTATAGAGTGTAGGGTATAGTGTGTATGGTATAGAGTGTAGGGTATAAAGTGTTGAGTGTATGGTATAGAGTGTAGGGTATAGAGTGTAAAGTGTAGGGTATAGAGTGTATGGTATAGAGTGTAGGGTGTAGAGTGTATGGTATAGAGTGTAGGGTATAGAGTGTAGAGTGTAGGGTATAGAGTGTAGGGTATAGAGTGTAGGGTATAGAGTGTAGGGAATAGAGTGTAGGGTACAGAGTGTAGAGTGTAGGGTATAGAGTGTAGGGTACAGAGTGCAGGGTGTAGAGTGTAGGGTATAGAGTGTATAGTGTAGGGTATAGAGTGTAGGGTATAGAGTGTAGGGTGTAAAGTGTAGGGTGTAGAGTGTAGGGTGTAGAGTGTAGGGTGTAAAGTGTAGGGTGTAGAGTGTATGGTATAGAGTGTAGGGTATAGAGTGTAGAGTGTAGGGTATAGAGTGTAGGGTATAGAGTGTAGGGTATAGAGTGTAGGGTATAGAGTGTAGGGTGTAGAGTGTAGGGTATAGAGTGTAGAGTTTAGGGTAGAGAGTGTGGGGCATAGAGTGTATGGTATACAGTGTAGAGTGTAGGGTATAGAGTGTATAGTGTAGGGTATAGAGTGTAGGGTATAGAGTGTATGGTATAGAGTGTAGGGTATAAAGTGTAGAGTGTAGGGTATAGAGTGTATGGTATAGACTGTAGGGTATAAAGTGTAGAGTGTAGGGTATAGAGTGTAGGATATAGAGTGTAGGGTATAGAGTGTAGGGTATAGAGTGTAGGGTATAGAGTGTAGGGTAAAGAGTGTAGAGTGTAGGGTACAGAGTGCAGGGTGTTGAGTGTAGGGTATAGAGTGTAGAGTGTAGAGTGTAGGGTGTAGAGTGTAGGGTATAGAGTGTAGGGTATAGAGTGTAGGGTATAAAGTGTAGGGTGTAGGGTATAGAGTGTAGGGTATAGAGTGCAGGTTGTAGAGTGTAGGGTATAGAGTGTATGGTATAGGGTGTAGGGTATAAAGTGTAGGGTATAGAGTGTAGGGTATAGAGTGTAGGGTATAGAGTGTAGGGTATAGAGTGTAGGCTATAGAGTGTAGAGTATATAGTGTAGAGTGTAGGGTATAGAGTGCAGGGTATAGAGTGTAGGGTATAGAGTGTTGGGTGTAGGGATTAGAGTGTAGGGATTAGAGTGTAGGGATTAGAGTGTAGGGTGTAGAGTGTAGGGTGTAGAGTGTAGGGTATAGAGTGTAGGGTATGGAGTGTAGGGTATAGAGTGTAGAGTGTAGGGATTAGAGTGTAGGGTATAGAGTGTAGGGTATAGAATGTAGGGTATAGAGTGTAGGGTAAAGAGTGTAGAGTGTAGGGTACAGAGTGCAGGGTGTAGAGTGTAGGGAATAGAGTGTAGAGTGTAGGGTGTAGAGTGTAGGGTGTAGAGTGTAGGGTGTAGAGTGTAGGGTGTAGGGTATAGAGTGTAGGGTATAGAGTGTAGGGTATAGAGTGTAGGGTGTAGGGATTAGAGTGTAGGGATTAGAGTGTAGGGATTAGAGTGTAGGGTGTAGAGTGTAGGGTGTAGAGTGTAGGGTATAGAGTGTAGGGTATAGAGTGTAGGGTATAGAGTGTAGAGTGTAGGGATTAGAGTGTAGGGTATAGAGTGTAGGGTATAGAGTAGAGTGTAGAGTGTAGGCTATAGAGTGTAGACTATAGAGTGTAGGGTATAGAGTGTAGGGTATAGAGTGTAGGGTATAGAGTGTAGGGTATAGAGTGTAAGGTGTAGGGTATAGAGTGTAGGGTATAGAGTGCAGGTTGTAGAGTGTAGGGTATAGAGTGTAGGGTATAGAGAGTAGGGTATAGAGTGTAGAGTGTAGGGTATAGAGTGTATGCTATAGAGTGTATGGTGTAGAGTGTATGGTATAGAGTGTAGGGTATAGAGTGTAGAGTGTATGGTATAGAGTGTATGGTATAGAGTGTAGGGTATAGAGTGTAGGGTATAGAGTGTAGGGTATAGAGTGTATGTTATAGAGTGTAGGGTATAGAGTGTAGAGTGTAGGGTATAGAGTTTACAGTGTAGGGTATAGAGTGTAGGGTATAGAGTGTAGGTTATAGAGTGTAGGGTATAGAGTGTAGGGTAAAGAGTGTAGAGTGTAGGGTACAGAGTGCAGGGTGTAGAGTGTAGGGTATAGAGTGTAGAGTGTAGAGTGTAGGGTGTAGAGTGTAGGGTATAGAGTGTAGGGTATAGAGTGTAGGGTATAGAGTGTAGGGTATAAAGTGTAGGGTGTAGGGTATAGAGTGTAGGGTATAAAGTGCAGGTTGTAGAGTGTAGGGTATAGAGTGTATGGTATAGGGTGTAGGGTATAAAGTGTAGGGTATAGAGTGTAGGGTATAGAGTGTAGGGTATAGAGTGTAGGGTATAGAGTGTAGGGTATAGAGTGTAGGCTATAGAGTGTAGAGTATATAGTGTAGAGTGTAGGGTATAGAGTGTAGGGTATAGAGTGTAGGGTATAGAGTGTGGAGTACAGAGTGTAGGGTATAGAATGTAGAGTGTAGGGTGTAGAGTGCAAAGTGTAGGGTATAGAGTGTAAGATATAGAGTGTATGTTATAGAGTGTAGGGTATAGAGTGTAGAGTTTAGGGTATAGAGTGTAGTGTATAGATTGTATGGTATAGAGTGTATGGTATAGAGTGTAGAGTGTAGGGTATAGAGTGTAGGGTATAGAGTGTAGGGTATAGAGTGTAGGGTGTAGAGTGTAGGGTGTAGAGTGTAGGGTATAGAGTGTAGGGTATAGAGTGTAGGTTATAGAGTGTAGCGTATAGAGCGTAGGGTGTAGGGTATAGAGTGTAGGTTATAGAGTGTAGGGTATAGAGTGTAGGGTATAGAGTGTATGGTATAGAGCTTAGGGTGTAGAGTGTAGGGTATAGCATGTAGAGTTTAGGGTAGAGAGTGTGGGGCATAGAGTGTATGGTATACAGTGTAGAGTGTAGGGTATAGCGTGTATAGTGTAGGGTATAGAGTGTAGGGTATAGAGTGTATGGTATAGAGTGTAGGGTATAAAGTGTAGAGTGTAGGGTATAGAGTGTATGGTATAGAGTGTAGGGTATAAAGTGTAGAGTGTAGGGTATAGAGTGTAGGGTATAGAGTGTAGGCTATAGAGTGTAGAGTTTAGAGTGTAGGGTATAGAATGTAGAGTGTAGGGTGTAGAGTGTAAAGTGTAGGGTATAGAGTGTAGGATATAGAGTGTAGAGTGTAGGGTATAGAGTGTAGGGTATACAGTGTATGGTATAGAGTGTAGGGTATAGAGTGTAGAGTGTAGGGTATAGATTGTAGGGTATAGGGTATAGGGTATAGAGTGTATGGTGTAGAGTGTAGGGTATAGAGTGTAGGGTGTAGGGTGTAGAGTGTGGGGTGTAGAGTGGTGTAGAGTGTAGGATGTAGAGTGTATGGTATAGAGTGTAGGGTATAGAGTATAGCGTGTATGGTATAGAGTGTAGTGTATAGAGTGTAGGGTATAGGGTATAGAGTGTAGGGTATAGAGTGTAGGGTATAGATTTTAGAGTGTAGGGTATAGAGTGTGGAGTATAGAGTGTAGGGTATAGAATGTAGAGTGTAGGGTGTAGAGTGCAAAGTGTAGGGTATAGAGTGTAAGATATAGAGTGTATGTTATAGAGTGTAGGGTATAGAGTGTAGAGTTTAGGGTATAGAGTGTAGTGTATAGATTGTATGGTATAGAGTGTATGGTATAGAGTGTAGAGTGTAGGGTATAGAGTGTAGGGTATAGAGTGTAGGGTGTAGAGTGTAGGGTGTAGAGTGTAGGGTATAGAGTGTAGGGTATAGAGTGTAGGTTATAGAGTGTAGCGTATAGAGCGTAGAGTGTAGGGTATAGAGTGTAGGGTATAGAGTGTAGGGTATAGAGTGTAGGGTATAGAGTGTATGGTATAGAGCTTAGGGTGTAGAGTGTAGGGTATAGAATGTAGAGTTTAGGGTAGAGAGTGTGGGGCATAGAGTGTATGGTATACAGTGTAGAATGTAGGGTATAGAGTGTATAGTGTAGGGTATAAAGTGTAGGGTATAGAGTGTATGGTATAGAGTGTAGGGTATAAAGTGTAGAGTGTAGGGTATTGAGTGTATGGTATAGAGTGTAGGGTATAAAGTGTAGAGTGTAGGGTATAGAGTGTAGGGTATAGAGTGTAGGCTATAGAGTGTAGAGTTTAGAGTGTAGGGCATAGAATGTAGAGTGTAGGGTGTAGAGTGTAAAGTGTAGGGTATAGAGTGTAGGATATAGAGTGTAGAGTGTAGGGTATAGAGTGTAGGGTATACAGTGTATGGTATAGAGTGTAGGGTATAGAGTGTAGAGTGTAGGGTATAGAGTGTAGGGTATAGAGTGTAGGGTATAGAGTGTAGGGTATAGATTGTAGGGTATAGGGTATAGGGTATAGAGTGTATGGTGTAGAGTGTAGGGTATAGAGTGTAGGGTGTAGGGTGTAGAGTGTGGGGTGTAGAGTGGTGTAGAGTGTAGGATGTAGAGTGTATGGTATAGAGTGTAGGGTATAGAGTATAGCGTGTATGGTATAGAGTGTAGTGTATAGAGTGTAGGGTATAGGGTATAGAGTGTAGGGTATAGAGTGTAGGGTATAGATTTTAGAGTGTAGGGTATAGAGTGTAAGGTATAGAGTGTAGGGTGTGGAGTGTAGGGTATAGAGTGTAGGGTATAGAGTGTATGGTATAGAGTGTAGGGTATAGAGTGTATGGTATAGAGTGTAGAGTGTAGGGTATAGAGTGTATTTTATAGAGTGTAGGGTATAGAGTGTAGGGTATAGAGTGTAGAGTGTAGGGTATAGAGTGTAGGGTATAGAGTGTAGAGTGTAGGGTATAGAGTGTAGGGTATAGAGTGTAGGGTATAGAGTGTAGAGTGTGGGGATTAGAGTGTAGGGATTAGAGTGTAGGGTATAGAGTGTAGAGTGTAGAGTATAGAGTGTAGGGTATAGAGTGTAGGGATTAGAGTGTAGGGATTAGAGTGTAGGGATTAGAGTGTAGGGATTAGAGTGTAGGGATTGGAGTGTAGGGTATAGAGTGTAGGGTATAGAGTGTAGGGTATAGAGTGTAGGGTATAGTGTGTATGGTATAGAGTGTAGGGTATAAAGTGTAGAGTGTATGGTATAGAGTGTAGGGTATAGAGTGTAAAGTGTAGGGTATAGAGTGTATGGTATAGAGTGTAGGGTGTAGAGTGTATGGTATAGAGTGTAGGGTATAGAGTGTAGAGTGTAGGGTATAGAGTGTAGGGTATAGAGTGTAGGGTATAGGGAGTAGGGTATAGAGTGTAGGGTATAGAGTGTAGGGTACAGAGTGTAGGGTATAGAGTGTAGGGTACAGAGTGCAGGGTGTAGAGTGTAGGGTATAGAGTGTATAGTGTAGGGTATAGCGTCTAGGGTATAGAGTGTAGGGTGTAAAGTGGAGGGTGTAGAGTGTAGGGTGTAGAGTGTAGGGTGTAGAGTGTAGGGTGTAGAGTGTATGGTATAGAGTGTAGGGTATAGAGTGTAGAGTGTAGGGTATAGAGTGTAGGGTATAGAGTGTAGGGTATAGAGTGTAGGGTGTAGAGTGTAGGGTATAGAGTGTAGAGTTTAGGGTAGAGAGTGTGGGGCATAGAGTGTATGGTATACAGTGTAGAGTGTAGGGTATAGAGTGTATAGTGTAGGGTATAGAGTGTAGGGTATAAAGTGTATGGTATAGAGTGTAGGGTATAAAGTGTAGAGTGTAGGGTATAGAGTGTATGGTATAGAGTGTAGGGTATAAAGTGTAGAGTGTAGGGTATAGAGTGTAGGGTATAGAGTGTAGGGTATAGAGTGTAGGGTAAAGAGTGTAGAGTGTAGGGTACAGAGTGCAGTGTGTAGAGTGTAGGGTATAGAGTGTAGAGTGTAGAGTGTAGGGTGTAGAGTGTAGGGTATAGAGTGTAGGGTATAGAGTGTAGGGTATAGAGTGTAGGGTATAAAGTGTAGGGTGTAGGGTATAGAGTGTAGGGTATAGAGTGCAGGTTGTAGAGTGTAGGGTATAGAGTGTATGGTATAGGGTGTAGGGTATAAAGTGTAGGGTATAGAGTGTAGGGTATAGAATGTAGGGTATAGAGTGTAGGGTATAGAGTGTAGGGTATAGAGTGTATGCTATAGAGTGTAGAGTATATAGTGTAGAGTGTAGGGTATAGAGTGTAGGGTATAGAGTGTAGGGTGTAGGGATTAGAGTGTAGGGATTAGAGTGTAGGGATTAGAGTGTAGGGTGTAGAGTGTAGGGTGTAGAGTGTAGGGTATAGAGTGTAGGGTATAGAGTGTAGGGTATAGAGTGTAGAGTGTAGGGATTAGAGTGTAGGGTATAGAGTGTAGGGTATAGAATGTAGGGTATAGAGTGTAGGGTAAAGAGTGTAGAGTGTAGGGTACAGAGTGCAGGGTGTAGAGTGTAGGGAATAGAGTGTAGAGTGTAGGGTGTAGAGTGTAGGGTGTAGAGTGTAGGGTGTAGGGTATAGAGTGTAGGGTATAGAGTGTAGGGTATAGAGTGTATGGTATAGAGCTTAGGGTGCAGAGTGTAGGGTATAGAATGTAGAGTTTAGGGTAGAGAGTGTGGGGCATAGAGTGTATGGTATACAGTGTAGAGTGTAGGGTATAGAGTGTATAGTGTAGGGTATAGAGTGTAGGGTATAGAGTGTATGGTATAGAGTGTAGGGGATAAAGTGTAGAGTGTAGGGTATATAGTGTATGGTATAGAGTGTAGGGTATAAAGTGTAGAGTGTAGGGTATAGAGTGTAGGGTATAGAGTGTAGAGTTTAGAGTGTAGGGTATAGAATGTAGAGTGTAGGGTGTAGAGTGTAAAGTGTAGGGTATAGAGTGTAGGATATAGAGTGTAGAGTGTAGGGTATAGAGTGTAGGGTATACAGTGTATGGTATAGAGTGTAGGGTATAGAGTGTAGAGTGTAGGGTATAGAGTGTAGGGTATAGAGTGTAGGGTATAGAGTGTAGAGTATAGATTGTAGGGTATAGGGTATAGGGTATAGACTGTATGGTGTAGAGTGTAGGGTATAGAGTGTAGAGTGTAGGGTGTAGAGTGTGGGGTGTAGAGTGGTGTAGAGTGTAGGATGTAGAGTGTATGGTTTAGAGTGTAGGGTATAGAGTATAGCGTGTATGGTATAGAGTGTAGTGTATAGAGTGTAGGGTATAGGGTATAGAGTGTAAGGTATAGAGTGTAGGGTATAGATTTTAGAGTGTAAGGTATAGAGTGTAGGGTGTGGAGTGTAGGGTATAGAGTGTAGGGTATAGAGTGTATGGTATAGAGTGTAGGGTATAGAGTGTATGGTATAGAGCGTAGAGTGTAGGGTATAGAGTGTATTTTATAGAGTGTAGGGTATAGAGTGTAGGGTATAGAGTGTAGAGTGTAGGGTATAGAGTGTAGGATATAGAGTGTAGAGTGTAGGGTATAGAGTGTAGGGTATAGAGTGTAGGGTATAGAGTGTAGAGTGTAGGGATTAGAGTGTAGGGATTAGAGTGTAGGGTATAGAGTGTAGAGTGTAGAGTATAGAGTGTGGGGTATAGAGTGTAGGGATCAGAGTGTAGGGATTAGAGTGTAGGGATTAGAGTGTAGGGATTAGAGTGTTGGGATTGGAGTGTAGGGTATAGAGTGTAGGGTATAGAGTGTAGGGTATAGAGTGTAGGGTATAGTGTGTATGGTATAGAGTGTAGGGTATAAAGTGTAGAGTGTATGGTATAGAGTGTAGGGTATAGAGTGTAAAGTGTAGGGTATAGAGTGTATGGTATAGAGTGTAGGGTGTAGAGTGTATGGTATAGAGTGTAGGGTATAGAGTGTAGAGTGTAGGGTATAGAGTGTAGGGTATAGAGTGTAGGGTATAGAGAGTAGGGTATAGAGTGTAGGGTATAGAGTGTAGGGTACAGAGTGTAGGGTATAGAGTGTAGGGTACAGAGTGCAGGGTGTAGAATGTAGGGTATAGAGTGTAGAGTGTAGAGTGTAGGGTGTAGAGTGTAGGGTATAGAGTGTAGGGTATAGAGTGTAGGGTATAGAGTGTAGGGTATAAAGTGTAGGGTGTAGGGTATAGAGTGTAGGGTATAGAGTGCAGGTTGTAGAGTGTAGGGTATAGAGTGTATGGTATAGGGTGTAGGGTATAAAGTGTAGGGTATAGAGTGTAGGGTATAGAATGTAGGGTATAGAGTGTAGGGTATAGAGTGTAGGGTATAGAGTGTATGCTATAGAGTGTAGAGTATATAGTGTAGAGTGTAGGGTATAGAGTGTAGGGTATAGAGTGTAGGGTATAGAGTGTAGCGTGTAGGGATTAGAGTGTAGGGATTAGAGTGTAGGGATTAGAGTGTAGGGTGTAGAGTGTAGGGTGTAGAGTGTAGGGTATAGAGTGTAGGGTATAGAGTGTAGGGTATAGAGTGTAGAGTGTAGGGATTAGAGTGTAGGGTATAGAGTGTAGGGTATAGAATGTAGGGTATAGAGTGTAGGGTAAAGAGTGTAGAGTGTAGGGTACAGAGTGCAGGGTGTAGAGTGTAGGGAATAGAGTGTAGAGTGTAGGGTGTAGAGTGTAGGGTGTAGAGTGTAGGGTGTAGGGTATAGAGTGTAGGGTATAGAGTGTAGGGTGTAGGGATTAGAGTGTAGGGATTAGAGTGTAGGGATTAGAGTGTAGGGTGTAGAGTGTAGGGTGTAGAGTGTAGGGTATAGAGTGTAGGGTATAGAGTGTAGGGTATAGAGTGTAGAGTGTAGGGATTAGAGTGTAGGGTATAGAGTGTAGGGTATAGAGTAGAGTGTAGAGTGTAGGCTATAGAGTGTAGACTATAGAGTGTAGGGTATAGAGTGTAGGGTATAGAGTGTAGGGTATAGAGTGTAAGGTGTAGGGTATAGAGTGTAGGGTATAGAGTGCAGGTTGTAGAGTGTAGGGTATAGAGTGTAGGGTATAGAGAGTAGGGTATAAAGTGTAGAGTGTAGGGTATAGAGTGTATAGTGTAGGGTATAGAGTGTAGGGTATAGAGTGTAGAGTGTAGGGTATAGAGTGTATGCTATAGAGTGTATGGTGTAGAGTGTATGGTATAGAGTGTAGGGTATAGAGTGTAGAGTGTATGGTATAGAGTGTATGGTATAGAGTGTAGGGTATAGAGTGTAGGGTATAGAGTGTAGGGTATAGAGTGTATGTTATAGAGTGTAGGGTATAGAGTGTAGAGTGTAGGGTATAGAGTTTACAGTGTAGGGTATAGAGTGTAGGGTATAGAGTGTAAGGTATAGAGTGTAGGGTGTAGAGTGTAGGGTATAGAGTGCAGGTTATTGAGTGTATGGTATAGAGTGTATGGTATAGAGTGTAGGGTATAGAGTGTATGGTATAGAGTGTAGGGTATAGAGTGTAGAGTGTAGGGATTAGAGTGTAGGGTGTAGAGTGTATGGTATAGAGTGTAGAGTGTAGGTTATCGAGTGTAGGGTATAGAGTGTAGGGTGTAGAGTGTAGGGTATAGAGTGTTGGGTGTAGAGTGCAGGGTGTAGAGTGCAGGGTATAGAGTGTAGGATATAGAGTGTAGAGTGTAGGGTATAGAGTGTAGGGTGTAGGGTATAGAGTGTAGAGTGTAGGGTATAGAGTGTAGGGTATAGAGTGTAGGGTATAGAGTGTAGGGAATAGAGTGTAGAGTGTAAGGTGTAGAGTGTAGGGTATAGAGTGTAGGGTATATACTGTAGGGTATAGAGTGTAAAGTGTAGGGTATAGAGTGTAGGGTATAGAGTGTAGGGTTTAGAGTGTTGGGTGTAGAGTGCAGGGTGTAGAGTGCAGGGTATAGAGTGTAGGGTATAGAGTGTAGGGTATAAAGTGTAGAGTGTAGGGTATAGAGTGTATAGTGTAGGGTATAGAGTGTAGGGTATAGAGTGTAGGGTATAGAGTGTAGGGTATAGGGTATAGAGTGTAGGGTGTAGGGTGTAGAGTGTAGGGTGTTGAGTGTAGGGTATAGAGTGTAGGGTATAGAGTGTAGGGTGTAGGGTATAGAGTGTAGGGGATAGAGTGTAGGGTATAGAGTGTAGAGTTTATGGTATAGAGTGTAGAGTGTAGGGTATAGAGTGTAGGGTATAGACTGTAGGGTATAGAGTGTGGCGTAAAGAGTGTAGGGTATAGAGTGTAGAGTGTAGGGTATAGAGTGTACGGTATGGAGTGTAGGGTATAGAGTGTAGGGTATAGAGTGTAGAGTGTAGGGTATAGAATGTAGAGTATAGAGTGTAGGGTATAGAGTGTAGGGAATAGAGTGTATAGTGTAAGGTATAGAGTGTAGAGTATAGGGTATAGACGGTAGGGTGTAGAGTGTAGGGAGTAGAGTGTAGGGTATAGAGTGTAGGGTATAGAGTGCAGGGTATAGAGTGTAGGGTGTAGAGTGTAGGCTATAGAGTGTAGGGTATAGAGTGTAGGGTATAGAATGTAGGGTATAGAGTGTAGGGTATAGAGTGTAGGGTATAGAGTGTAGAGTGTAGGGTACAGAGTGTAGGGTATAGATTGCAGGTTGTAGAGTGCAGGTTGTAGAGTGTAGGGTATAGAGTGTAGGGTATAGAGTGTAGGGTTTAGAGTGTAGGGTATAGAGTGTAGGGTATAAAGTGTAGAGTGTAGGATATAGAGTGTATAGTGTAGGGTATAGAGTGTAGGGTATAGAGTGTAGGGTATAGAGTGTATAGTGTAGGGTATAGAGTGTATGCTATAGAGTGTATGGTGTAGAGTGTATGGTATAGAGTGTAGGGTGTAGAGTGTATGGTATAGAGTGTAGGGTGTAGAGTGTAGAGTATAGAGTGTAGGGTATAGAGTGTATGTTATAGAGTGTAGGGTATAGAGTGTAGAGTGTAGGGTATAGAGTTTAGAGTGTAGGGTATAGAGTGTAGGGTATAGAGTGTAGTGTATAGAGTGTAGGGTAAAGAGTGTAGAGTGTAGGGTACAGAGTGCAGGGTATAGAGTGTAGGGTATAGAGTGTAGAGTGTAGGGTGTAGAGTGTAGGGTGTAGAGTGTAGGGTATAGAGTGTAGAGTGTAGGGTGTAGAGTGTAGGGTGTAGGGTATAGAGTGTAGGGTATAGAGTGTAGGGTATAGAGTGTAGGGTATAGAGTGCAGGTTGTAGAGTGTAGGGTATAGAGTGTAGGGTAAAGAGTGTAGAGTGTAGGGTACAGAGTGCAGGGTGTAGAGTGTAGGGTATAGAGTGTAGGGTCTAGGGTGTAGAGTGTAGGGTATAGAGTGTAGAGTGTAGGGTATAGAGTGTACGGTATGGAGTGTAGGGTATAGAGTGTAGGGTATAGAGTGTAGAGTGTAGGGTATAGAATGTAGGGTATAGAGTGTAGGGTATAGAGTGTAGGGAATAGAGTGTATAGTGTAAGGTATAGAGTGTAGAGTGTAGGGTATAGACGGTAGGGTGTAGAGTGTAGGGAGTAGAGTGTAGGGTATAGAGTGTAGAGTGTAGGGTATAGAGTGCAGGGTATAGAGTGTAGGGTGTAGAGTGTAGGCTATAGAGTGTAGGGTATAGAGTGTAGAGTGTAGGGTATAGAGTGTAGGGTATAGAGTGTAGGGTATAGAGTGTAGGGTATAGAGTGTAGAGTGTAGGGTACAGAGTGTAGGGTATAGATTGCAGGTTGTAGAGTGCAGGTTGTAGAGTGTAGGGTATAGAGTGTAGGGTATAGAGTGTAGGGTATAGAGTGTAGGGTATAAAGTGTAGAGTGTAGGGCATAGAGTGTATAGTGTAGGGTATAGAGTGTAGGGTATAGAGTGTAGGGTATAGAGTGTATAGTGTAGGGTATAGAGTGTATGCTATAGAGTGTATGGTGTAGAGTGTATGGTATAGAGTGTAGGGTGTAGAGTGTATGGTATAGAGTGTAGGGTGTAGAGTGTAGGGTATAGAGTGTAGGGTATAGAGTGTATGTTATAGAGTGTAGGGTATAGAGTGTAGAGTGTAGGGTATAGAGTTTAGAGTGTAGGGTATAGAGTGTAGGGTATAGAGTGTAGTGTTTAGAGTGTAGGGTAAAGAGTGTAGAGTGTAGGGTACAGAGTGCAGGGTGTAGAGTGTAGGGTATAGAGTGTAGAGTGTAGGGTGTAGAGTGTAGGGTGTAGAGTGTAGGGTATAGAGCGTAGAGTGTAGGGTGTAGAGTGTAGGGTGTAGGGTATAGAGTGTAGGGTATAGAGTGTAGGGTATAGAGTGTAGGGTATAGGGTGTAGGGATTAGAGTGTAGGGATTAGAGTGTAGGGATTAGAGTGTAGGGTGTAAAGTGTAGGGTATAGAGTGTAGGGTATAGAGTGTAGGGTATAGAGTGTAGGGTATAGAGTGCAGGTTGTAGAGTGTAGGGTATAGAGTGTAGGGTAAAGAGTGTAGAGTGTAGGGTACAGAGTGCAGGGTGTAGAGTGTAGGGTATAGAGTGTAGGGTCTAGGGTGTAGTGTAGGGTATAGAGTGTAGAGTGTAGGGTGTAGAGTGTAGGGTGTAGGGTATAGAGTGTAGGGTATAGAGTGTAGGGTATAGAGTGTAGGGTATAGAGTGTAGAGTGTAGGGATTAGTGTGTAGGGTATAGAGTGTAGGCTATAGAGTGTAGGGTGTAGAGTGTAGGGTATAGAGTGTATGGTATAGAGTGTAGGGTATAGAGTGTAGGGTATAGAGTGTATGTTATAGAGTGTAGGGTATAGAGTGTAGAGTGTAGGGTATAGAGTTTAGAGTGTAGGGTATAGAGTGTAGGGTATAGAGTGTAAGGTATAGAGTGTAGAGTGTAGGGTATAGAGTGTAGGGTATAGAGTGTAGGGTATAGAGTGTAGGGTAAAGAGTGTAGAGTGTAGGGTACAGAGTGCAGGGTGTAGAGTGTAGGGTATAGAGTGTAGGGTGTAGAGTGTAGGGTATAGAGTGTAGGGTGTAGAGTGTAGGGTGTAGGGTATAGAGTGTAGGGTATAGAGTGTAGGGTATAGAGTGTAGAGTGTAGAGTGTAGGGTGTAGAGTGTAGGGTATAGAGTGTAGGGTATAGAGTGTAGGGTATAGAGTGTAGGGTGTAGGGATTAGAGTGTAGGGATTAAAGTGTAGGGTGTAGAGTGTAGGGTGTAGAGTGTAGGGTATAGAGTGTAGGGTATAGAGTGTAGGGTATAAAGCGTAGAGTGTAGGGTATAGAGTGTATAGTGTAGGGTATAGAGTGTAGGGTATAGAGTGTAGGGTATAGGGTATAGAGTGTAGGGTGTAGAGTGTAGGGTGAAGGGTGTAGAGTGTATGGTATAAAGTGTAGGGTATAGAGTGTAGGGATTAGAGTGTAGGGTATAGAGTGTAGGGTATAGAGTGTAGGGTATAGAGTGTAGGGTGTAGAGTGTAGAGTGTAGGGTATAGAGTGTAGAGTGTAGGGTATAGAGTGTAGGGTGTAGAGTGTAGAGTGTAGGGTATAGAGTGTAGAGTGTAGCGGATAGAATGTAGGGTATAGAGTGTAAGGTGTAGAGTGTAGGGTATAGAGTGTATGGTATAGAGTGTTGGGTATAAAGTATAGAGTGTATGGTATAGAGTGTAGGGTATAAAGTGTAGAGTGTAGGGTATAGAGTGTAGGGTATAGAGTGTAGAGTGTAGGGTAAAGAGTGTAGGGTATAGAGTGTAGGGTATAGAGTGTAGAGTGTAGGGTATAGAGTGTAGAGTATAGAGTGCAGGTTGTAAAGTGTAGGGTATAGAGTGTATGGTATGGAGTGTAGGGTATAAAGTGTAGAGTGTAGTGTATAGAGTGTAGGGTATAGAGTGTAGGAAATAGAGTGTAGGGTAAAGAGTGTAGAGTGTAGGGTACAGAGTGCAGGGTGTAGAGTGTAGGGTATAGAGTGTAGGGTGTAGAGTGTAGGGTATAGAGTGTAGGGTGTAGAGTGTAGGGTGTGAGGTATAGAGTGTAGGGTATAGAGTGTAGGGTATAGAGTGTAGAGTGTAGAGTGTAGGGTGTAGAGTGTAGGGTATAGAGTGTAGGGTATAGCGTGTAGGGTATAGAGTGTAGGGTATAGAGTGTAGGGTGTAGGGATAAGAGTGTAGGGATTAGAGTGTAGGGTGTAGAGTGTAGGGTATAGAGTGTAGGGTATAGAGTGTAGGGTATAAAGCGTAGAGTGTAGGGTATAGAGTGTATAGTGTAGGGTATAGAGTGTAGGGTATAGAGTGTAGGGTATAGAGTGTAGGGTATAGGGTATAGAGTGTAGGGTGTAGAGTGTAGGGTGTAGGGTGTAGAGTGTATGGTATAGAGTGTAGGGTATAGAGTGTAGGGATTAGAGTGTAGGGTATAGAGTGTAGGGTATAGAGTGTAGGGTATAGAGTGTAGGGTGTAGAGTGTAGAGTGTAGGGTATAGAGTGTAGAGTGTAGGGTATAGAGTGTAGGGTATAGAGTAGAGTGTAGAGTGTAGGGTATAGAGTGTAGAGTGTAGGGGATAGAATGTAGGGTATAGAGAGTAAGGTGTAGAGTGTAGGGTATAGAGTGTATGGTATAGAGTGTGGGGTATAAAGTGTAGAGTGTAGGGTATGGAGTGTAGGGTATAGAGTGTATGGTATAGAGTGTAGAGTTTAAAGTGTAGAGTGTAGGGTATAGAGTGTAGGGTATAGAGTGTAGAGTGTAGGGTAAAGAGTGTAGGGCATAGAGTGTAGGGTATAGAGTGTAGAGTGTAGGGTATAGAGTGTAGGGTATAGAGTGTAGGGTATAAAGTGTAGAGTGTAGTGTATAGAGTGTAGGGTATAGAGTGTAGGGTATAGAGTGTAGGGTATAGAGTGTAGGCTATAGAGTGTAGAGTGTAGGGTGTAGAGTGTAGGGTATAGAGTGTAGGGTATAGAGTGTAGGGTATAGAGTGTGGAGACGAGAGTGTAGGGTATAGAGTGTAGGGTATAGAATGTAGAGTGTAGAGTGTAGGGTGTAGAGTGCAAAGTGTAGGGTATAGAGTGTAAGGTATAGAGTGTAGTGTATAGAGTGTATGTTATAGAGTGTAGGGTATAGAGTGTAGAGTTTAGGGTATAGAGTGTAGTGTATAGAGTGTATGGTATAGAGTGTATGGTATAGAGTGTAGAGTGTAGGGTATAGAGTGTAGGGTATAGAGTGTAGGGTATAGAGTGTAGGGTATAGAGTGTAGGGTATAGAGTGTAGAGTGTAGGGTATAGAGTGTAGGGTATAGAGTGTAGGGTATAGAGTGTAGGGTATAGAGTGTAAGGTATAGAGTGTAGGTTATAGAGTGTAGGGTATAGAGTGTAGGGTATAGAGTGTAGCTTATAGAGCGTAGGGTGTAGGGTATAGAGTGTAGGGTATAGAGTGTAGGGTATAGAGTGTAGAGTGTAGGGTATAGAGTGTATGGTATAAAGCTTAGGGTGTAGAGCGTAGGGTATAGAGTGTAGAGTTTAGGGTATAGAGTGTGGGGCATAGAGTGTATGGTATACAGTTTAGAGTGTAGGGTATAGAGTGTAGGGTATAGAGTGTAGGGTATAGAGTGTAGAGTGTAGGGTATAGAGTGTAGGGTATAGAGTGCAGGTTGTAGAGTGTAGGGTATAGAGTGTAGGGTATAGAGTGTAGGGTATAAAGTGTAGAGTGTAGGGTATAGAGTGTATAGTGTAGGGTATAGAGTGTAGGGTATAGAGTGTAGGGTATAGAGTGTATAGTGTAGGGTATAGAGTGTATGCTATAGAGTGTATGGTGTAGAGTGTATGGTATAGAGTGTAGGGTGTAGAGTGTATGGTATAGAGTGTAGGGTATAGAGTGTAGGGTATAGAGTGTAGGGTGTAGAGTGTATGTTATAGAGTGTAGGGTATAGAGTGTAGAGTGTAGGGTATAGAGTTTAGAGTGTAGGGTATAGAGTGTAGGGTATAGAGTGTAAGGTATATAGTGTAGAGTGTAGGGTATAGAGTGTAGGGTATAGAGTGTAGGGTATAGAGTGTAGGGTAAAGAGTGTAGAGTGTAGGGTACAGAGTGCAGGGTGTAGAGTGTAGGGTATAGAGTGTAGAGTGTAGGGTGTAGAGTGTAGGGTGTAGAGTGTAGGGTATAGAGCGTAGAGTGTAGGGTGTAGAGTGTAGGGTGTAGGGTATAGAGTGTAGGGTATAGAGTGTAGGGTATAGAGTGTAGGGTATAGGGTGTAGGGATTAGAGTGTAGGGATTAGAGTGTAGGGATTAGAGTGTAGGGTGTAAAGTGTAGGGTATAGAGTGTAGGGTATAGAGTGTAGGGTATAGAGTGTAGGGTATAGAGTGCAGGTTGTAGAGTGTAGGGTATAGAGTGTAGGGTAAAGAGTGTAGAGTGTAGGGTACAGAGTGCAGGGTGTAGAGTGTAGGGTATAGAGTGTAGGGTCTAGGGTGTAGAGTGTAGGGTATAGAGTGTAGAGTGTAGGGTGTAGAGTGTAGGGTGTAGGGTATAGAGTGTAGGGTATAGAGTGTAGGGTATAGAGTGTAGGGTATAGAGTGTAGAGTGTAGGGATTAGTGTGTAGGGTATAGAGTGTAGGCTATAGAGTGTAGGGTGTAGAGTGTAGGGTATAGAGTGTATGGTATAGAGTGTAGGGTATAGAGTGTAGGGTATAGAGTGTATGTTATAGAGTGTAGGGTATAGAGTGTAGAGTGTAGGGTATAGAGTTTAGAGTGTAGGGTATAGAGTGTAGGGTATAGAGTGTAAGGTATAGAGTGTAGAGTGTAGGGTATAGAGTGTAGGGTATAGAGTGTAGGGTATAGAGTGTAGGGTAAAGAGTGTAGAGTGTAGGGTACAGAGTGCAGGGTGTAGAGTGTAGGGTATAGAGTGTAGGGTGTAGAGTGTAGGGTATAGAGTGTAGGGTGTAGAGTGTAGGGTGTAGGGTATAGAGTGTAGGGTATAGAGTGTAGGGTATAGAGTGTAGAGTGTAGAGTGTAGGGTGTAGAGTGTAGGGTATAGAGTGTAGGGTATAGAGTGTAGGGTATAGAGTGTAGGGTGTAGGGATTAGAGTGTAGGGATTAAAGTGTAGGGTGTAGAGTGTAGGGTGTAGAGTGTAGGGTATAGAGTGTAGGGTATAGAGTGTAGGGTATAGAGTGTAGGGTATAAAGCGTAGAGTGTAGGGTATAGAGTGTATAGTGTAGGGTATAGAGTGTAGGGTATAGAGTGTAGGGTATAGAGTGTAGGGTATAGGGTATAGAGTGTAGGGTGTAGAGTGTAGGGTGAAGGGTGTAGAGTGTATGGTATAAAGTGTAGGGTATAGAGTGTAGGGATTAGAGTGTAGGGTATAGAGTGTAGGGTATAGAGTGTAGGGTATAGAGTGTAGGGTGTAGAGTGTAGAGTGTAGGGTATAGAGTGTAGAGTGTAGGGTATAGAGTGTAGGGTGTAGAGTGTAGAGTGTAGGGTATAGAGTGTAGAGTGTAGCGGATAGAATGTAGGGTATAGAGTGTAAGGTGTAGAGTGTAGGGTATAGAGTGTATGGTATAGAGTGTTGGGTATAAAGTATAGAGTGTATGGTATAGAGTGTAGGGTATAAAGTGTAGAGTGTAGGGTATAGAGTGTAGGGTATAGAGTGTAGAGTGTAGGGTAAAGAGTGTAGGGTATAGAGTGTAGGGTATAGAGTGTAGAGTGTAGGGTATAGAGTGTAGAGTATAGAGTGCAGGTTGTAAAGTGTAGGGTATAGAGTGTATGGTATGGAGTGTAGGGTATAAAGTGTAGAGTGTAGTGTATAGAGTGTAGGGTATAGAGTGTAGGAAATAGAGTGTAGGGTAAAGAGTGTAGAGTGTAGGGTACAGAGTGCAGGGTGTAGAGTGTGGGGTATAGAGTGTAGGGTGTAGAGTGTAGGGTATAGAGTGTAGGGTGTAGAGTGTAGGGTGTGAGGTATAGAGTGTAGGGTATAGAGTGTAGGGTATAGAGTGTAGAGTGTAGAGTGTAGGGTGTAGAGTGTAGGGTATAGAGTGTAGGGTATAGAGTGTAGGGTATAGAGTGTAGGGTGTAGGGATAAGAGTGTAGGGATTAGAGTGTAGGGTGTAGAGTGTAGGGTATAGAGTGTAGGGTATAGAGTGTAGGGTATAAAGCGTAGAGTGTAGGGTATAGAGTGTATAGTGTAGGGTATAGAGTGTAGGGTATAGAGTGTAGGGTATAGAGTGTAGGGTATAGGGTATAGAGTGTAGGGTGTAGAGTGTAGGGTGTAGGGTGTAGAGTGTATGGTATAGAGTGTAGGGTATAGAGTGTAGGGATTAGAGTGTAGGGTATAGAGTGTAGGGTATAGAGTGTAGGGTATAGAGTGTAGGGTGTAGAGTGTAGAGTGTAGGGTATAGAGTGTAGAGTGTAGGGTATAGAGTGTAGGGTATAGAGTAGAGTGTAGAGTGTAGGGTATAGAGTGTAGAGTGTAGGGGATAGAATGTAGGGTATAGAGAGTAAGGTGTAGAGTGTAGGGTATAGAGTGTATGGTATAGAGTGTGGGGTATAAAGTGTAGAGTGTAGGGTATGGAGTGTAGGGTATAGAGTGTATGGTATAGAGTGTAGGGTTTAAAGTGTAGAGTGTAGGGTATAGAGTGTAGGGTATAGAGTGTAGAGTGTAGGGTAAAGAGTGTAGGGCATAGAGTGTAGGGTATAGAGTGTAGAGTGTAGGGTATAGAGTGTAGGGTATAGAGTGTAGGGTATAAAGTGTAGAGTGTAGTGTATAGAGTGTAGGGTATAGAGTGTAGGGTATAGAGTGTAGGGTATAGAGTGTAGGCTATAGAGTGTAGAGTGTAGGGTGTAGAGTGTAGGGTATAGAGTGTAGGGTATAGAGTGTAGGGTATAGAGTGTGGAGAAGAGAGTGTAGGGTATAGAGTGTAGGGTATAGAATGTAGAGTGTAGGGTGTAGAGTGCAAAGTGTAGGGTATAGAGTGTAAGGTATAGAGTGTAGTGTATAGAGTGTATGTTATAGAGTGTAGGGTATAGAGTGTAGAGTTTAGGGTATAGAGTGTAGTGTATAGAGTGTATGGTATAGAGTGTATGGTATAGAGTGTAGAGTGTAGGGTATAGAGTGTAGGGTATAGAGTGTAGGGTATAGAGTGTAGGGTATAGAGTGTAGGGTATAGAGTGTAGAGTGTAGGGTATAGAGTGTGGGGTATAGAGTGTAGGGTATAGAGTGTAGGGTATAGAGTGTAAGGTATAGAGTGTAGGTTATAGAGTGTAGGGTATAGAGTGTAGGGTATAGAGTGTAGCTTATAGAGCGTAGGGTGTAGGGTATAGAGTGTAGGGTATAGAGTGTAGGGTATAGAGTGTAGAGTGTAGGGTATAGAGTGTATGGTATAAAGCTTAGGGTGTAGAGCGTAGGGTATAGAGTGTAGAGTTTAGGGTATAGAGTGTGGGGCATAGAGTGTATGGTATACAGTTTAGAGTGTAGGGTATAGAGTGTAGGGTATAGAGTGTAGGGTATAGAGTGTAGAGTGTAGGGTATAGAGTGTAGGGTATAGAGTGCAGGTTGTAGAGTGTAGGGTATAGAGTGTAGGGTATAGAGTGTAGGGTATAAAGTGTAGAGTGTAGGGTATAGAGTGTATAGTGTAGGGTATAGAGTGTAGGGTATAGAGTGTAGGGTATAGAGTGTATAGTGTAGGGTATAGAGTGTATGCTATAGAGTGTATGGTGTAGAGTGTATGGTATAGAGTGTAGGGTGTAGAGTGTATGGTATAGAGTGTAGGGTATAGAGTGTAGGGTATAGAGTGTAGGGTATAGAGTGTATGTTATAGAGTGTAGGGTATAGAGTGTAGAGTGTAGGGTATAGAGTTTAGAGTGTAGGGTATAGAGTGTAGGGTATAGAGTGTAAGGTATATAGTGTAGAGTGTAGGGTATAGAGTGTAGGGTATAGAGTGTAGGGTATAGAGTGTAGGGTAAAGAGTGTAGAGTGTAGGGTACAGAGTGCAGGGTGTAGAGTGTAGGGTATAGAGTGTAGAGTGTAGGGTGTAGAGTGTAGGGTGTAGAGTGTAGGGTGTAGAGTGTAGGGTGTAGGGTATAGAGTGTAGGGTATAGAGTGTAGGGTATAGAGTGTAGGGTGTAGAGTGTAGGGTGTAGAGTGTAGGGTATAGAGTGTAGGGTATAGAGTGTAGGTTATAGAGTGTAGGGTGTAGGGATTAGAGTGTAGGGATTAGAGTGTAGGGTGTAGAGTGTAGGGTGTAGAGTGTAGGGTATAGAGTGTAGGGTATAGAGTGTAGGGTATAGAGTGTAGAGTGTAGGGATTAGAGTGTAGGGATTAGAGTGTAGGGTATAGAGTGTAGGGTATAGAGTGTAGGGTATAGAGTGTAGGGTATAGAGTGTAGGGTATAGAGTGTAGGGAATAGAGTGTAGAGTGTAGGGTGTAGAATGTAAAGTGTAGGGTATAGAGTTTAAGGTATAGAGTGTAGTGTATAGAGTGTATGTTATAGAGTGTAGGGTATCGAGTGTAGAGTGTAGGGTATAGAGTGTAGGGTATAGAGTGTAGGGTATAGAGTGTAGGGTATAGAGTGTAGGGTATAGAGTGTAGGGTGTAGGGTATAGAGTGTAGGGTATAGAGTGCACGTTGTAGAGTGTAGGGTATAGAGTGTAGGGTATAGAGAGTAGGGTATAAAGTGTAGAGTGTAGGGTTTAGAGTGTATAGTGTAGGGTATAGAGTGTAGGGTATAGAGTGTAGGGTATAGAGTGTAGAGTGTAGGGTATAGAGTGTATGCTATAGAGTGTATGGTGTAGAGTGTATGGTATAGAGTGTAGGGTATAGAGTGTAGAGTGTAGGGTATAGAGTGTAGGGTATAGAGTGTAGGGTATAGAGTGTAGGGTATAGAGTGTAGGGTATAGAGTGCATGTTATAGAGTGTAGGGTATAGAGTGTAGAGTGTAGAGTGTAGGGTATAGAGTTTAGAGTGTAGGGTATAGAGTGTAGGGTATAGAGTGTAGGGTGTAGAGTGTAGGGTATAGAGTGCAGGGTATAGAGTGTAGGGTATAGAGTGTATGGTATAGAGTGTAGGGTATAGAGTGTAGGGTATAGAGTGTAGGGTATAGAGTGTATGGTATAGAGTGTAGGGTATAGAGTGTAGAGTGTAGGGTATAGAGTGTAGGGTATAGAGTGTAGGGTATAGAGTGTAGGCTATAGAGTGTAGGGTATAGAGTGTAGAGTGTAGGGTATAGAGTGTAGGGTGTAGAGTGTAGGGTATAGAGTGTTGGGTGTAGAGTGCAGGGTGTAGAGTGTAGGGTGTAGAGTGCAGTGTATAGAGTGTAGGTATAGATTGTAGGGTATAAAGTGTAGAGTGTAGGGTATAGAGTGTAGGGTATAGAGTGTAGGGTGTAGAGTGTAGGGTGTAGAGTGTATGGTATAGAGTGTAGGGTATAGATTGTAGGGTATAGAGTGTAGAGTGTAGGGTATAGAGTGTAGGGTATAGAGCTTAGGGTGTAGAGTGTAGGACATAGAGTGTAGAGTTTAGGGTATAGAGTGTGGGGCATAGAGTGTATGGTATACAGTGTAGAGTGTAGAGTGTAGGGTATAGAGTGTATAATGTAGGGTACAGAGTGTAGGGTATAGAGTGTAGGGTGTAGAGTGTAGGGTGTAGAGTGTAGGGTATAGAGTGTAGGGTGTAGAGTGTATGGTATAGAGTGTAGGGTATAGAGTGTAGAGTGTAGGGTATAGAGTGTAGGGTATAGAGTGTAGGGTATAGAGTGTAGGGTATAGAGTGTAGGGTGTAGAGTGTAGGGTATAGAGTGTAGAGTTTAGGGTAGAGAGTGTGGGGCATAGAGTGTATGGTATACAGTGTAGAGTGTAGGGTATAGAATGTATAGTGTAGGGTATAGAGTGTAGGTTATAGAGTGTATGGTATTGAGTGTAGGGTATAAAGTGTAGAGTGTAGGGTATAGAGTGTATGGTATAGAGTGTAGGGTATAAAGTGTAGAGTGTAGGGTATAGAGTGTAGGGTATAGAGTGTAGTGTATAGAGTGTAGGGTATAGAGTGTAGGGTACAGAGTGTAGAGTGTAGGGTACAGAGTGCAGGGTGTAGAGTGTAGGGTATAGAGTGTAGAGTGTAGGGTGTAGAGTGTAGGGTATAGAGTGTAGGGTATAGAGTGTAGGGTATAAAGTGTAGGGTGTAGGGTATAGAGAATCTGGAATTGCTTGCCTGAGGAGGTGGTGATGGCGAACTCAGTCGAGGGGTTCAAGAGAGGCCTGGATGTCTTCCTGGAGCAGAACAATATTGTATCATACAATTATTAGGTTCTGTAGAAGGACGTAGATCTGGGTATTTATTATGATGGAATATAGGCTGAACTGGATGGACAAATGTCTTTTTTCGGCCTTACTAACTATGTTACTATGTTACTATGTTAGTGTAGGGTATAGAGTGCAGGTTGTAGAGTGTAGGGTATAGAGTGTATGGTATAGGGTGTAGGGTATAAAGTGTAGGGTATAGAGTGTAGGGTACAGAGTGTAGGGTATAGAGTGTAGGGTATAGAGTGTAGGCTATAGAGTGTAGAGTAAATAGTGTAGAGTGTAGGGTATAGAGTGTAGGGTATAGAGTGTAGGGTATAGAGTGTGGAGTATAGAGTGTAGGGTATAGAATGTAGAGTGTAGAGTGTAGGGTGTAGAGTGCAAAGTGTAGGGTATAGAGTGTAAGATATAGAGTGTAGTGTATAGAGTGTGGAGTATAGAGTGTAGGGTATAGAATGTAGAGTGTAGAGTGTAGGGTGTAGAGTGCAAAGTGTAGGGTATAGAGTGTAAGATATAGAGTGTAGTGTATAGAGTGTATGTTATAGAGTGTAGGGTATAGAGTGTAGAGTTTAGGGTATAGAGTGTAGTGTATAGATTGTATGGTATAGAGTGTATGGTATAGAGTGTAGAGTGTAGGGTATAGAGTGTAGGGTATAGAGTGTAGGGTATAGAGTGTAGGGTGTAGAGTGTAGGGTATAGAGTGTAGGGTATAGAGTGTAGGGTATAGAGTGTAGGTTATAGAGTGTAGCGTATAGAGCGTAGGGTGTAGGGTATAGAGTGTAGGGTATAGAGTGTAGGGTATAGAGTGTAGGGTATAGAGTGTATGGTATAGAGCTTAGGGTGCAGAGTGTAGGGTATAGAATGTAGAGTTTAGGGTAGAGAGTGTGGGGCATAGAGTGTATGGTATACAGTGTAGAGTGTAGGGTATAGAGTGTATAGTGTAGGGTATAGAGTGTAGGGTATAGAGTGTATGGTATAGAGTGTAGGGTATAAAGTGTAGAGTGTAGGGTATAGAGTGTATGGTATAGAGTGTAGGGTATAAAGTGTAGAGTGTAGGGTATAGAGTGTAGGGTATAGAGTGTAGGCTATAGAGTGTAGGGTTAAGAGTGTAGGGTATAGAATGTAGAGTGTAGGGTATAGAGTGTAAAGTGTAGGGTATAGAGTGTAGGATATAGAGTGTAGAGTGTAGGGTATAGAGTGTAGGGTATACAGTGTATGGTATAGAGTGTAGGGTATAGAGTGTAGGGTATAGAGTGTATGGTATAGAGTGTAGGGTATAGAGTGTAGGGTATAGAGTGTAGGGTATAGAGTGTATGGTATAGAGTGTAGGGTATAGAGTGTAGAGTGTAG
The DNA here is from genome assembly GCF_032444005.1 of Ranitomeya imitator. Classification (NCBI taxonomy): domain Eukaryota; kingdom Metazoa; phylum Chordata; class Amphibia; order Anura; family Dendrobatidae; genus Ranitomeya; species Ranitomeya imitator. The sequence continues at coordinate 73,727 of NW_027194832.1, forward strand.
GGTATAGAGTGTAGGGTATAGAGTGTAGGGTATAGAGTGTAGGCTATAGAGTGTAGGGTATAGAGTGTAGAGTGTAGGGTATAGAGTGTAGGGTGTAGAGTGTAGGGTATAGAGTGTTGGGTGTAGAGTGCAGGGTGTAGAGTGCAGGGTGTAGAGTGCAGGGTATAGAGTGTAGGGTATAGAGTGTAGGGTATAAAGTGTAGAGTGTAGGGTATAGAGTGTAGGGTATAGAGTGTAGGGTGTAGAGTGTAGGGTATAGAGTGTAGAGTTTAGGGTAGAGAGTGTGGGGCATAGAGTGTATGGTATACAGTGTAGAGTGTAGGGTATAGAGTGTATAGTGTAGGGTATAGAGTGTAGGTTATAGAGTGTATGGTATAGAGTGTAGGGTATAAAGTGTAGAGTGTAGGGTATAGAGTGTATGGTATAGAGTGTAGGGTATAAAGTGTAGAGTGTAGGGTATAGAGTGTAGGGTAAAGAGTGTAGAGTGTAGGGTACAGAGTGCAGGGTGTAGAGTGTAGGGTATAGAGTGTAGAGTGTAGAGTGTAGGGTGTAGAGTGTAGGGTATAGAGTGTAGGGTATAGAGTGTAGGGTATAGAGTGTAGGGTATAAAGTGTAGGGTGTAGGGTATAGAGTGTAGGGTATAGAGTGCAGGTTGTAGAGTGTCGGGTATAGAGTGTATGGTATAGGGTGTAGGGTATAAAGTGTAGAGTGTAGGGTATAGAGTGTAGGGTAAAGAGTGTAGAGTGTAGGGTACAGAGTGCAGGGTGTAGAGTGTAGGGTATAGAGTGTAGAGTGTAGAGTGTAGGGTGTAGAGTGTAGGGTATAAAGTGTAGGGTATAGAGTGTAGGGTATAGAGTGTAGGGTATAGAGTGTAGGGTATAGAGTGTAGGCTATAGAGTGTAGAGTATATAGTGTAGAGTGTAGGGTATAGAGTGTAGGGTATAGAGTGTAGGGTATAGAGTGTGGAGTATAGAGTGTAGGGTATAGAATGTAGAGTGTAGAGTGTAGGGTGTAGAGTGCAAAGTGTAGGGTATAGAGTGTAAGATATAGAGTGTAGTGTATAGAGTGTATGTTATAGAGTGTAGGGTATAGAGTGTAGAGTTTAGGGTATAGAGTGTAAGGTATAGAGTGTCGGGTGTGGAGTGTAGGGTATAGAGTGTAGGGTATAGAGTGTATGGTATAGAGTGTAGGGTATAGAGTGTATGGTATAGAGTGTAGAGTGTAGGGTATAGAGTGTGTTTTATAGAGTGTAGGGTATAGAGTGTAGGGTATAGAGTGTAGAGTGTAGGGTATAGAGTGTAGGGTATAGAGTGTAGAGTGTAGGGTATAGAGTGTAGGGTATAGAGTGTAGGGTATAGAGTGTAGAGTGTAGGGATTAGAGTGTAGGGATTAGAGTGTAGGGTATATAGTGTAGAGTGTAGAGTATAGAGTGTAGGGTATAGAGTGTAGGGATTAGAGTGTAGGGATTAGAGTGTAGGGATTAGAGTGTAGGGATTAGAGTGTAGGGATTAGAGTGTAGGGTATAGAGTGTAGGGTATAGAGTGTAGGGTATAGAGTGTAGGGTATAGTGTGTATGGTATAGAGTGTAGGGTATAAAGTGTAGAGTGTATGGTATAGAGTGTAGGGTATAGAGTGTAAAGTGTAGGGTATAGAGTGTATGGTATAGAGTGTAGGGTGTAGAGTGTATGGTATAGAGTGTAGGGTATAGAGTGTAGAGTGTAGGGTATAGAGTGTAGGGTATAGAGTGTAGGGTATAGAGTGTAGGGTATAGAGTGTAGGGTACAGAGTGTAGAGTGTAGGGTATAGAGTGTAGGGTACAGAGTGCAGGGTGTAGAGTGTAGGGTATAGAGTGTATAGTGTAGGGTATAGAGTGTAGGGTATAGAGTGTAGGGTGTAGAGTGTAGGGTAGAGAGTGTGGGACATAGAGTGTATGGTATACAGTGTAGAGTGTAGGGTATAGAGTGTATAGTGTAGGGTATAGAGTGTAGGGTATAGAGTGTATGGTATAGAGTGTAGGGTATAAAGTGTAGAGTGTAGGGTATAGAGTGTATGGTATAGAGTGTAGGGTATAAAGTGTAGAGTGTAGGGTATAGAGTGTAGGGTATAGAGTGTAGGGTAAAGAGTGTAGAGTGTAGGGTACAGAGTGCAGGGTGTAGAGTGTAGGGTATAGAGTGTAGAGTGTAGAGTGTAGGGTGTAGAGTGTAGGGTATAGAGTGTAGGGTATAGAGTGTAGGGTATAGAGTGTAGGGTATAAAGTGTAGGGTGTAGGGTATAGAGTGTAGGGTATAGAGTGCAGGTTGTAGAGTGTAGGGTATAGAGTGTATGGTATAGGGTGTAGGGTATAAAGTGTAGGGTATAGAGTGTAGGGTATAGAGTGTAGGGTATTGAGTGTAGGGTATAGAGTGTAGGCTATAGAGTGTAGAGTATATAGTGTAGAGTGTAGGGTATAGAGTGTAGGGTATAGAGTGTAGGGTATAGAATGTGGAGTATAGAGTGTAGGGTATTGAATGTAGAGTGTAGAGTGTAGGGTGTAGAGTGCAAAGTGTAGGGTATAGAGTGTAAGATATAGAGTGTAGTGTATAGAGTGTATGTTATAGAGTGTAGGGTATAGAGTGTAGAGTTTAGGGTATAGAGTGTAGTGTATAGATTGTATGGTATAGAGTGTATGGTATAGAGTGTAGAGTGTAGGGTATAGAGTGTAGGGTATAGAGTGTAGGGTATACAGTGTAGGGTGTAGAGTGTAGGGTATAGAGTGTAGGGTATAGAGTGTAGGGTATAGAGTGTAGGTTATAGAGTGTAGCGTATAGAGCGTAGGGTGTAGGGTATAGAGTGTAGGGTATAGAGTGTAGGGTATAGAGTGTAGGGTATAAAGTGTATGGTATAGAGCTTAGGGTGTAGAGTGTAGGGTATAGAGTGTAGGGTATAGAGTGTATGGTATAGAGTGTAGGGTATAAAGTGTAGAGTGTAGGGTATAGAGTGTATGGTATAGAGTGTAGGGTATAAAGTGTAGAGTGTAGGGTATAGAGTGTAGGGTATAGAGTGTAGGGTATAGAGTGTAGAGTTTAGAGTGTAGGGTATAGAATGTAGAGTGTAGGGTGTAGAGTGTAAAGTGTAGGGTATAGAGTGTAGGATATAGAGTGTAGAGTGTAGGGTATAGAGTGTAGGGTATACAGTGTATGGTATAGAGTGTAGGGTATAGAGTGTAGAGTGTAGGGTATAGAGTGTAGGGTATAGAATGTAGGGTATAGAGTGTAGGGTATAGATTGTAGGGTATAGGGTATAGAGTGTATGGTGTAGAGTGTAGGGTATAGAGTGTAGGGTGTAGAGTGTGGGGTGTAGAGTGTAGGATGTAGAGTGTAGAGTGTAGGGTATAGAGTGTAGGGTATAGAGTGTAGAGTGTAGGGTATAGAGTGTAGGGTATAGAGTGTAGGGTATAGAGTGTAGGGTATAGAGTGTAGGCTATAGAGTGTAGGGTATAGAGTGTAGAGTGTAGGGTATAGAGTGTAGGGTGTAGAGTGTAGGGTATAGAGTGTTGGGTGTAGAGTGCAGGGTGTAGAGTGCAGGGTGTAGAGTGCAGGGTGTAGAGTGCAGGGTATAGAGTGTAGGGTATAGAGTGTAGGGTATAAAGTGTAGAGTGTAGGGTATAGAGTGTAGGGTATAGAGTGTAGGGTGTAGAGTGTAGGGTATAGAGTGTAGAGTTTAGGGTAGAGAGTGTGGGGCATAGAGTGTATGGTATACAGTGTAGAGTGTAGGGTATAGAGTGTATAGTGTAGGGTATAGAGTGTAGGTTATAGAGTGTATGGTATAGAGTGTAGGGTATAAAGTGTAGAGTGTAGGGTATAGAGTGTATGGTATAGAGTGTAGGGTATAAAATGTAGAGTGTAGGGTATAGAGTGTAGGGTAAAGAGTGTAGAGTGTAGGGTACAGAGTGCAGGGTGTAGAGTGTAGGGTATAGAGTGTAGAGTGTAGAGTGTAGGGTGTAGAGTGTAGGGTATAGAGTGTAGGGTATAGAGTGTAGGGTATAGAGTGTAGGGTATAAAGTGTAGGGTGTAGGGTATAGAGTGTAGGGTATAGAGTGCAGGTTGTAGAGTGTCGGGTATAGAGTGTATGGTATAGGGTGTAGGGTATAAAGTGTAGGGTATAGAGTGTAGGGTATAGAGTGTAGGGTATAGAGTGTAGGGTATAGAGTGTAGGCTATAGAGTGTAGAGTATATAGTGTAGAGTGTAGGGTATAGAGTGTAGGGTATAGAGTGTAGGGTATAGAGTGTGGAGTATAGAGTGTAGGGTATAGAATGTAGAGTGTAGAGTGTAGGGTGTAGAGTGCAAAGTGTAGGGTATAGAGTGTAAGATATAGAGTGTAGTGCATAGAGTGTATGTTATAGAGTGTAGGGTATAGAGTGTAGAGTTTAGGGTATAGAGTGTAAGGTATAGAGTGTCGGGTGTGGAGTGTAGGGTATAGAGTGTAGGGTATAGAGTGTATGGTATAGAGTGTAGGGTATAGAGTGTATGGTATAGAGTGTAGAGTGTAGGGTATAGAGTGTGTTTTATAGAGTGTAGGGTATAGAGTGTAGGGTATAGAGTGTAGAGTGTAGGGTATAGAGTGTAGGGTATAGAGTGTAGAGTGTAGGGTATAGAGTGTAGGGTATAGAGTGTAGGGTATAGAGTGTAGAGTGTAGGGATTAGAGTGTAGGGATTAGAGTGTAGGGTATATAGTGTAGAGTGTAGAGTATAGAGTGTAGGGTATAGAGTGTAGGGATTAGAGTGTAGGGATTAGAGTGTAGGGATTAGAGTGTAGGGATTAGAGTGTAGGGATTAGAGTGTAGGGTATAGAGTGTAGGGTATAGAGTGTAGGGTATAGAGTGTAGGGTATAGTGTGTATGGTATAGAGTGTAGGGTATAAAGTGTAGAGTGTATGGTATAGAGTGTAGGGTATAGAGTGTAAAGTGTAGGGTATAGAGTGTATGGTATAGAGTGTAGGGTGTAGAGTGTATGGTATAGAGTGTAGGGTATAGAGTGTAGAGTGTAGGGTATAGAGTGTAGGGTATAGAGTGTAGGGTATAGAGTGTAGGGTATAGAGTGTAGGGTACAGAGTGTAGAGTGTAGGGTATAGAGTGTAGGGTACAGAGTGCAGGGTGTAGAGTGTAGGGTATAGAGTGTATAGTGTAGGGTATAGAGTGTAGGGTATAGAGTGTAGGGTGTAGAGTGTAGGGTAGAGAGTGTGGGACATAGAGTGTATGGTATACAGTGTAGAGTGTAGGGTATAGAGTGTATAGTGTAGGGTATAGAGTGTAGGGTATAGAGTGTATGGTATAGAGTGTAGGGTATAAAGTGTAGAGTGTAGGGTATAGAGTGTATGGTATAGAGTGTAGGGTATAAAGTGTAGAGTGTAGGGTATAGAGTGTAGGGTATAGAGTGTAGGGTAAAGAGTGTAGAGTGTAGGGTACAGAGTGCAGGGTGTAGAGTGTAGGGTATAGAGTGTAGAGTGTAGAGTGTAGGGTGTAGAGTGTAGGGTATAGAGTGTAGGGTATAGAGTGTAGGGTATAGAGTGTAGGGTATAAAGTGTAGGGTGTAGGGTATAGAGTGTAGGGTATAGAGTGCAGGTTGTAGAGTGTAGGGTATAGAGTGTATGGTATAGGGTGTAGGGTATAAAGTGTAGGGTATAGAGTGTAGGGTATAGAGTGTAGGGTATTGAGTGTAGGGTATAGAGTGTAGGCTATAGAGTGTAGAGTATATAGTGTAGAGTGTAGGGTATAGAGTGTAGGGTATAGAGTGTAGGGTATAGAATGTGGAGTATAGAGTGTAGGGTATTGAATGTAGAGTGTAGAGTGTAGGGTGTAGAGTGCAAAGTGTAGGGTATAGAGTGTAAGATATAGAGTGTAGTGTATAGAGTGTATGTTATAGAGTGTAGGGTATAGAGTGTAGAGTTTAGGGTATAGAGTGTAGTGTATAGATTGTATGGTATAGAGTGTATGGTATAGAGTGTAGAGTGTAGGGTATAGAGTGTAGGGTATAGAGTGTAGGGTATACAGTGTAGGGTGTAGAGTGTAGGGTATAGAGTGTAGGGTATAGAGTGTAGGGTATAGAGTGTAGGTTATAGAGTGTAGCGTATAGAGCGTAGGGTGTAGGGTATAGAGTGTAGGGTATAGAGTGTAGGGTATAGAGTGTAGGGTATAGAGTGTATGGTATAGAGCTTAGGGTGTAGAGTGTAGGGTATAGAGTGTAGGGTATAGAGTGTATGGTATAGAGTGTAGGGTATAAAGTGTAGAGTGTAGGGTATAGAGTGTATGGTATAGAGTGTAGGGTATAAAGTGTAGAGTGTAGGGTATAGAGTGTAGGGTATAGAGTGTAGGGTATAGAGTGTAGAGTTTAGAGTGTAGGGTATAGAATGTAGAGTGTAGGGTGTAGAGTGTAAAGTGTAGGGTATAGAGTGTAGGATATAGAGTGTAGAGTGTAGGGTATAGAGTGTAGGGTATACAGTGTATGGTATAGAGTGTAGGGTATAGAGTGTAGAGTGTAGGGTATAGAGTGTAGGGTATAGAATGTAGGGTATAGAGTGTAGGGTATAGATTGTAGGGTATAGGGTATAGAGTGTATGGTGTAGAGTGTAGGGTATAGAGTGTAGGGTGTAGAGTGTGGGGTGTAGAGTGGTGTAGAGTGTAGGATGTAGAGTGTAGAGTGTAGGGTATAGAGTGTAGGGTATAGAGTGTAGAGTGTAGGGTATAGAGTGTAGGGTATAGAGTGTAGGGTGTAGAGTATAGGGTGTAGAGTGTAGGGATTAGAGTGTAGGGTATAGAGTGTAGAGTGTAGGGTATAGAGTGTAGGGTATAGAGTGTAGAGTGTAGGGTTAGATTGTAGGGTATAGAGTGTAGGGTATAGAGTGTATGGTATAGAGTGTAGGGTATACAGTGTAGAGTGTATGGTATAGAGTGTAGGGTATAAAGTGTAGAGTGTAGGGTATAGAGTGTAGGGTATAGAGTGTAGGGTATAGAGTGTAGAGTGTAGGGTATAGAGTGTAGGGTACAGAGTGCAGAGTGTAGGGTATAGAGTGTAGGGTATATAGTGTAGGGTATAGAGTGTAGGGTAAAGAGTGTAGAGTGTAGGGTACAGAGTGCAGGGTGTAGAGTGTAGGGTATAGAGTGTAGAGTGTAGGGTGTAGAGTGTAGGGTGTAGAGTGTAGGGTATAGAGTGTAGAGTGTAGGGTGTAGAGTGTAGTGTGTAGGGTATAGAGTGTAGGGTATAGAGTGTAGGGTATAGAGTGTAGGGTATAGGGTGTAGGGATTAGAGTGTAGGGATTAGAGTGTAGGGTGTAGAGTGTAGGGTATAGAGTGTAGGGTATAGAGTGTAGTGTATAGAGTGCAGGTTGTAGAGTGTAGGGTATAGAGTGTAGGGTAAAGAGTGTAGAGTGTAGGGTACAGAGTGCAGGGTGTAGAGTGTAGGGTATAGAGTGTAGGGTGTAGGTTGTAGAGTGTAGGGTATAGGGTGTAGAGTGTAGGGTGTAGGGTATAGAGTGTAGGGTATAGAGTGTAGGGTATAGAGTGTAGGGTATAGAGTGTAGAGTGTAGGGATTAGAGTGTAGGGTATAGAGTGTAGGCTATAGAGTGTAGGGTGTAGAGTGTAGGGTATAGAGTGTATGGTATAGAGTGTAGGGTATAGAGTGTAGGGTATAGAGTGTATGTTATAGAGTGTAGGGTATAGAGTGTAGAGTGTAGGGAATAGAGTTTAGAGTGTAGGGTATAGAGTGTAGGGTATAGAGTGTAAGGTATAGAGTGTAGAGTGTAGGGTATAGAGTGTAGGGTATAGAGTGTAGGGTATAGAGTGTAGGATAAAGAGTGTAGAGTGTAGGGTACAGAGTGTAGGGTGTAGAGTGTAGGGTATAGAGTGTAGGGTGTAGAGTGTAGGGTGTAGGGTATAGAGTGTAGGGTATAGAGTGTAGGGTATAGAGTGTAGAGTGTAGAGTGTAGGGTATAGAGTGTAGGGTATAGAGTGTAGGGTATAGAGTGTAGGGTGTAGAGATTAGAGTGTAGGGATTAGAGTGTAGGGTGTAGAGTGTAGGATGTAGAGTGTAGGGTATAGAGTGTAGGGTATAGAGTGTAGGGTATAGAGTGTAGGGTATAAAGCGTAGAGTGTAGGGTATAGAGTGTATAGTGTAGGGTATAGAGTGTAGGGTATAGAGTGTAGGGTATAGAGTGTAGGGTATAGGGTATAGAGTGTAGGGTGTAGAGTGTAGGGTGTAGGGTGTAGAGTGTATGGTATAAAGTGTAGGGTATAGAGTGTAGGGATTAGAGTGTAGGGTATAGAGTGTAGGGTATAGAGTGTAGGGTATAGAGTGTAGGGTGTAGAGTGTAGGGTATAGAGTGTAGAGTGTAGGGTATAAAGTGTAGGGTATAGAGTAGAGTGTAGAGTGTAGGGTATAGAGTGTATGTTATAGGGTATAGAGTGTAGAGTGTAGGGTATAGAGTTTAGAGTGTAGGGTATAGAGTGTAGGGTATAGAGTGTAAGGTATAGAGTGTAGGGTGTAGAGTGTAGGGTATAGAGTGTAGGGTATAGAGTGTATGGTATAGAGTGTATGGTATAGAGTGTAGGGTATAGAGTGTAGAGTGTAGGGTATAGAGTGTAGGGTATAGAGTGTAGAGTGTAGGGTATAGAGTGTAGGGTATAGAGTGTAGGGTGTAGAGTGTAGGGTGTAGAGTGTAGGGATTAGAGTGTAGGGTATAGAGTGTAGAGTGTAGGGTATAGAGTGTAGGGTATAGAGTGTAGAGTGTAGGGATTAGATTGTAGGGTATAGAGTGTAGGGTATAGAGTGTATGGTATAGAGTGTAGGGTATACAATGTAGAGTGCATGGTATAGAGTGTAGGGTATAAAGTGTAGAGTGTAGGGTATAGAGTGTAGGGTATAGAGTGTAGGGTATAGAGTGTAGAGTGTAGGGTATAGAGTGTAGGGTACAGAGTGCAGAGTGTAGGGTATAGAGTGTAGGGTATATAGTGTAGGGTATAGAGTGTAGGGTAAAGAGTGTAGAGTGTAGGGTACAGAGTGCAGGGTGTAGAGTGTAGGGTATAGAGTGTAGAGTGTAGGGTGTAGAGTGTAGGGTGTAGAGTGTAGGGTATAGAGTGTAGAGTGTAGGGTGTAGAGTGTAGTGTGTAGGGTATAGAGTGTAGGGTATAGAGTGTAGGGTATAGAGTGTAGGGTATAGGGTGTAGGGATTAGAGTGTAGGGATTAGAGTGTAGGGATTAGAGTGTAGGGTGTAGAGTGTAGGGTATAGAGTGTAGGGTATAGAGTGTAGTGTATAGAGTGCAGGTTGTAGAGTGTAGGGTATAGAGTGTAGGGTATAGAGTGTAGAGTGTAGGGTATAGAGTGTAGGGTACAGAGTGCAGAGTGTAGGGTATAGAGTGTAGGGTATATAGTGTAGGGTATAGAGTGTAGGGTAAAGAGTGTAGAGTGTAGGGTACAGAGTGCAGGGTGTAGAGTGTAGGGTATAGAGTGTAGAGTGTAGGGTGTAGAGTGTAGGGTGTAGAGTGTAGGGTATAGAGTGTAGAGTGTAGGGTGTAGAGTGTAGTGTGTAGGGTATAGAGTGTAGGGTATAGAGTGTAGGGTATAGAATGTAGGGTATAGGGTGTAGGGATTAGAGTGTAGGGATTAGAGTGTAGGGTGTAGAGTGTAGGGTATAGAGTGTAGGGTATAGAGTGTAGTGTATAGAGTGCAGGTTGTAGAGTGTAGGGTATAGAGTGTAGGGTAAAGAGTGTAGAGTGTAGGGTACAGAGTGCAGGGTGTAGAGTGTAGGGTATAGAGTGTAGGGTGTAGGTTGTAGAGTGTAGGGTATAGGGTGTAGAGTGTAGGGTGTAGGGTATAGAGTGTATGGTATAGAGTGTAGGGTATAGAGTGTAGGGTATAGAGTGTAGAGTGTAGGGATTAGAGTGTAGGGTATAGAGTGTAGGCTATAGAGTGTAGGGTGTAGAGTGTAGGGTATAGAGTGTATGGTATAGAGTGTAGGGTATAGAGTGTAGGGTATAGAGTGTATGTTATAGAGTGTAGGGTATAGAGTGTAGAGTGTAGGGAATAGAGTTTAGAGTGTAGGGTATAGAGTGTAGGGTATAGAGTGTAAGGTATAGAGTGTAGAGTGTAGGGTATAGAGTGTAGGGTATAGAGTGTAGGGTATAGAGTGTAGGATAAAGAGTGTAGAGTGTAGGGTACAGAGTGTAGGGTGTAGAGTGTAGGGTATAGAGTGTAGGGTGTAGAGTGTAGGGTGTAGGGTATAGAGTGTAGGGTATAGAGTGTAGGGTATAGAGTGTAGAGTGTAGAGTGTAGGGTATAGAGTGTAGGGTATAGAGTGTAGGGTATAGAGTGTAGGGTGTAGAGATTAGAGTGTAGGGATTAGAGTGTAGGGTGTAGAGTGTAGGATGTAGAGTGTAGGGTATAGAGTGTAGGGTATAGAGTGTAGGGTATAGAGTGTAGGGTATAAAGCGTAGAGTGTAGGGTATAGAGTGTATAGTGTAGGGTATAGAGTGTAGGGTATAGAGTGTAGGGTATAGAGTGTAGGGTATAGGGTATAGAGTGTAGGGTGTAGAGTGTAGGGTGTAGGGTGTAGAGTGTATGGTATAAAGTGTAGGGTATAGAGTGTAGGGATTAGAGTGTAGGGTATAGAGTGTAGGGTATAGAGTGTAGGGTATAGAGTGTAGGGTGTAGAGTGTAGGGTATAGAGTGTAGAGTGTAGGGTATAGAGTGTAGGGTATAGAGTAGAGTGTAGAGTGTAGGGTATAGAGTGTATGTTATAGGGTATAGAGTGTAGAGTGTAGGGTATAGAGTTTAGAGTGTAGGGTATAGAGTGTAGGGTATAGAGTGTAAGGTATAGAGTGTAGGGTGTAGAGTGTAGGGTATAGAGTGTAGGGTATAGAGTGTATGGTATAGAGTGTAGGGTATAGAGTGTATGGTATAGAGTGTAGGGTATAGAGTGTAGAGTGTAGGGTATAGAGTGTAGGGTATAGAGTGTAGAGTGTAGGGTATAGAGTGTAGGGTATAGAGTGTAGGGTGTAGAGTGTAGGGTGTAGAGTGTAGGGATTAGAGTGTAGGGTATAGAGTGTAGAGTGTAGGGTATAGAGTGTAGGGTATAGAGTGTAGAGTGTAGGGATTAGATTGTAGGGTATAGAGTGTAGGGTATAGAGTGTATGGTATAGAGTGTAGGGTATACAATGTAGAGTGCATGGTATAGAGTGTAGGGTATAAAGTGTAGAGTGTAGGGTATAGAGTGTAGGGTATAGAGTGTAGGGTATAGAGTGTAGAGTGTAGGGTATAGAGTGTAGGGTACAGAGTGCAGAGTGTAGGGTATAGAGTGTAGGGTATATAGTGTAGGGTATAGAGTGTAGGGTAAAGAGTGTAGAGTGTAGGGTACAGAGTGCAGGGTGTAGAGTGTAGGGTATAGAGTGTAGAGTGTAGGGTGTAGAGTGTAGGGTGTAGAGTGTAGGGTATAGAGTGTAGAGTGTAGGGTGTAGAGTGTAGTGTGTAGGGTATAGAGTGTAGGGTATAGAGTGTAGGGTATAGAGTGTAGGGTATAGGGTGTAGGGATTAGAGTGTAGGGATTAGAGTGTAGGGATTAGAGTGTAGGGTGTAGAGTGTAGGGTATAGAGTGTAGGGTATAGAGTGTAGTGTATAGAGTGCAGGTTGTAGAGTGTAGGGTATAGAGTGTAGGGTAAAGAGTGTAGAGTGTAGGGTACAGAGTGCAGGGTGTAGAGTGTAGGGTATAGAGTGTAGGGTGTAGGTTGTAGAGTGTAGGGTATAGGGTGTAGAGTGTAGGGTGTAGAGTGTAGGGTGTAGGGTATAGAGTGTAGGGCATAGAGTGTAGGGTATAGAGTGTAGGGTATAGAGTGTAGAGTGTAGGGATTAGAGTGTAGGGTATAGAGTGTAGGCTATAGAGTGTAGGGTGTAGAGTGTAGGGTATAGAGTGTATGGTATAGAGTGTAGGGTATAGAGTGTAGGGTATAGAGTGTATGTTATAGAGTGTAGGGTATAGAGTGTAGAGTGTAGGGAATAGAGTTTAGAGTGTAGGGTATAGAGTGTAGGGTATATAGTGTAAGGGATAGAGTGTAGAGTGTAGGGTATAGAGTGTAGGGTATAGAGTGTAGGGTATAGAGTGTAGGGTAAAGAGTGTAGAGTGTAGGGTACAGAGTGCAGGGTGTAGAGTGTAGGGTATAGAGTGTAGGGTGTAGAGTGTAGGGTATAGAGTGTAGGGTGTAGAGTGTAGGGTGTAGGGTATAGAGTGTAGGGTATAGAGTGTAGGGTATAGAGTGTAGAGTGTAGAGTGTAGGGTGTAGAGTGTAGGGTATAGAGTGTAGGGTATAGAGTGTAGGGTATAGAGTGTAGGGATTAGAGTGTAGGGTATAGAGTGTAGGGTATAGAGTGTAGGGTACAGAGTGTAGGGTATAGAGTGTAGGGTATAGAGTGTAGGGTACAGAGTGTAGGGTATAGAGTGTAGGGTATAGAGTGTAGGGTATAGAGTGTAGAGTGTAGGGTATAGAGTGTAGGGTATAGAGTAGAGTGTAGAGTGTAGGGTATAGAGTGTAGAGTGTAGCGGATAGAATGTAGGGTATAGAGTGTAAGGTGTAGAGTGTAGGGTATAGAGTGTATGGTATAGAGTGTGGGGTATAAAGTGTAGAGTTTAGGGTATGGAGTGTAGGGTATAGAGTGTAGAGTGTAGTGTATAGAGTGTAGGGTATATAGAGTGTAGGGTATAGAGTGTAGAGTGTAGGGTACAGAGCGCAGGGTGTAGAGTGTAGGGTATAGAGTGTAGGGTGTAGAGTGTAGGGTATAGAGTGTAGGGTGTAGAGTGTAGGGTGTGAGGTATAGAGTGTAGGGTATAGAGTGTAGGGTATAGAGTGTAGAGTGTAGAGTGTAGGGTGTAGAGTGTAGGGTATAGAGTGTAGGGTATAGAGTGTAGGGTATAGAGTGTAGGGTGTAGGGATAACAGTGTAGGGATTAGAGTGTAGGGTGTAGAGTGTAGGGTGTAGAGTGTAGGGTATAGAGTGTAGGGTATAGAGTGTAGGGTATAAAGCGTAGAGTGTAGGGTATAGAGTGTATAGTGTAGGGTATAGAGTGTAGGGTATAGAGTGTAGGGTATAGAGTGTAGGGTATAGGGTATAGAGTGTAGGGTGTAGAGTGTAGAGTGTAGGGTGTACAGTGTATGGTATAGAGTGTAGGGTATAGAGTGTAGGGATTAGAGTGTAGGGTATAGAGTGTAGGGTATAGAGTGTAGGGTATAGAGTGTAGGGTGTAGAGTGTAGAGTGTAGGGTATAGAGTGTAGAGTGTAGGGTATAGAGTGTAGGGTATAGAGTAGAGTGTAGAGTGTAGGGTATAGAGTGTAGAGTGTAGGGGATAGAATGTAGGGTATAGAGTGTAAGGTGTAGAGTGTTGGGTATAGAGTGTATGGTATAGAGTGTGGGGTATAAAGTGTAGAGTGTAGGGTATGGAGTGTAGGGTATAGAGTGTATGGTATAGAGTGTAGGGTATAAAGTGTAGAGTGTAGGGTATAGAGTGTAGGGTATAGAGTGTATGGTATAGAGTGTAGGGTATAAAGTGTAGAGTGTAGGGTATAGAGTGTATGGTATAGAGTGTAGGGTATAAAGTGTAGAGTGTAGGGTATAGAGTGTAGGGTATAGAGTGTAGGGTATAGAGTGTAGGGTAAAGAGTGTAGAGTGTAGGGTACAGAGTGCAGGGTGTAGAGTGTAGGGTATAGAGTGTAGAGTGTAGAGTGTAGGGTGTAGGGTGTAGGGTATAGAGTGTAGGGTATAGAGTGTAGGGTATAGAGTGTAGGGTATAAAGTGTAGGGTGTAGGGTATAGAGTGTAGGGTATAGAGTGCAGGTTGTAGAGTGTAGGGTATAGAGTGTATGGTATAGGGTGTAGGGTATAAAGTGTAGGGTATAGATTGTAGGGTATAGAGTGTAGGGTATAGAGTGTAGGGTATAGAGTGTAGGCTATAGAGTGTAGAGTATATAGTGTAGAGTGTAGGGTATAGAGTGTAGGGTATAGAGTGTAGGGTATAGAGTGTGGAGTATAGAGTGTAGGGTATAGAATGTAGAGTGTAGAGTGTAGGGTGTAGAGTGCAAAGTGTAGGGTATAGAGTGTAAGATATAGAGTGTAGTGTATAGAGTGTATGTTATAGAGTGTAGGGTATAGAGTGTAGAGTTTAGGGTATAGAGTGTAGTGTATAGATTGTATGGTATAGAGTGTATGGTATAGAGTGTAGAGTGTAGGGTATAGAGTGTAGGGTATAGAGTGTAGGGTATAGAGTGTAGGGTGTAGAGTGTAGGGTATAGAGTGTAGGGTATAGAGTGTAGGGTATAGAGTGTAGGTTATAGAGTGTAGCGTATAGAGCGTAGGGTGTAGGGTATAGAGTGTAGGGTATAGAGTGTAGGGTATAGAGTGTAGGGTATAGAGTGTATGGTATAGAGTGTAGGGTATAGAGTGTAGAGTGTAGGGTATAGAGTTTAGAGTGTAGGGTATAGAGTGTAGGGTATAGAGTGTAAGGTATATAGTGTAGAGTGTAGGGTATAGAGTGTAGGGTATAGAGTTTAGAGTGTAGGGTATAGAGTGTAGGGTATAGAGTGTAAGGTATATAGTGTAGAGTGTAGGGTATAGAGTGTAGGATATAGAGTGTAGGGTATCGAGTGTAGGGTAAAGAGTGTAGAGTGTAGGGTACAGAGTGCAGGGTGTAGAGTGTAGGGTATAGAGTGTAGAGTGTAGGGTGTAGAGTGTAGAGTGTAGGGTGTAGAGTGTAGGGTGTAGGGTATAGAGTGTAGGGTATAGAGTGTAGGGTATAGAGTGTAGGGTGTAGAGTGTAGGGTGTAGAGTGTAGGGTATAGAGTGTAGGGTATAGAGTGTAGGTTATAGAGTGTAGGGTGTAGGGATTAGAGTGTAGGGTATAGAGTGTAGGGTATAGAGTGTAGGGTATAGAGTGTAGAGTGTAGGGATTAGAGTGTAGTGATTAAAGTGTAGGGTATAGAGTGTAGGGTATAGAGTGTAGGGTACAGAGTGCAGGGTGTAGAGTGTAGGGTATAGAGTGTAGAGTGTAGGGTGTAGAGTGTAGGGTGTAGAGTGTAGGGTGTAGAGTGTAGGGTGTAGGGTATAGAGTGTAGGGTATAGAGTGTAGGGTATAGAGTGTAGGGTGTAGAGTGTAGGGTGTAGAGTGTAGGGTATAGAGTGTAGGGTATAGAGTGTAGGTTATAGAGTGTAGGGTGTAGGGATTAGAGTGTAGGGATTAGAGTGTAGGGTGTAGAGTGTAGGGTGTAGAGTGTAGGGTATAGAGTGTAGGGTATAGAGTGTAGGGTATAGAGTGTAGAGTGTAGGGATTAGAGTGTAGTGATTAAAGTGTAGGGTATAGAGTGTAGGGTATAGAGTGTAGGGTATAGAGTGTAGGGTATAGAGTGTAGGGTATAGAGTGTAGGGAATAGAGTGTAGAGTGTAGGGTGTAGAATGTAAAGTGTAGGGTATAGAGTGTAAGGTATAGAGTGTAGTGTATAGAGTGTATGTTATAGAGTGTAGGGTATAGAGTGTAGAGTGTAGGGTATAGAGTGTAGGGTATAGAGTGTAGGGTATAGAGTGTAGGGTATAGAGTGTATAGTGTAGGGTATAGAGTGTAGGGTATAGAGTGTATGGTATAGAGTGTAGGGTATAAAGTGTAGAGTGTAGGGTATAGAGTGTATGGTATAGAGTGTAGGGTATAAAGTGTAGAGTGTAGGGTATAGAGTGTAGGGTATAGAGTGTAGGCTATAGAGTATAGAGTTTAGAGTGTAGGGTATAGAATGTAGAGTGTAGGGTGTAGAGTGTAAAGTGTAGGGTATATAGTGTAGGATATAGAGTGTAGAGTGTAGGGTATAGAGTGTAGGGTATACAGTGTATGGTATAGAGTGTAGGATATAGAGTGTAGAGTGTAGGGTATAGAGTGTAGGGTATAGAGTGTAGGGTATAGATTGTAGGGTATAGGGTATAGGGTATAGAGTGTATGGTGTAGAGTGTAGGGTATAGAGTGTAGGGTATAGAGTATAGCGTGTATGGAATAGAGTGTAGTGTATAGAGTGTAGGGTATAGGGTATAGAGTGTAGGGTATAGTGTAGGGTATAGATTTTAGAGTGTAGGGTATAGAGTGTTAGGTATAGAGTGTAGGGTGTGGAGTGTAGGGTATAGAGTGTAGGGTATAGAGTGTATGGTATAGAGTGTAGGGTATAGAGTGTATGGTATAGAGTGTAGAGTGTAGAGTATAGAGTGTATTTTATAGAGTGTAGGGTATAGAGTGTAGGGTATAGAGTGTAGAGTGTAGGGTATAGAGTGTAGGGTGTAGAGTGTAGGGTATAGAGTGTAGGGATTAGAGTGTAGGGATTAGAGTGTAGGGTATAGAGTGTAGAGTGTAGAGTATAGAGTGTGGGGTATAGAGTGTAGGGATTAGAGTGTAGGGATTAGAGTGTAGGGATTAGAGTGTAGGGATTAGAGTGTAGGGTATAGAGTGTAGGGTATAGAGTGTAGGGTATTGAGTGTAGGGTATAGTGTGTATGGTATAGAGTGTAGGGTATAACGTGTAGAGTGTATGGTATAGAGTGTAGGGTATAGAGTGTAAAGTGTAGGGTATAGAGTGTATGGTATAGAGTGTAGGGTGTAGAGTGTATGGTATAGAGTGTAGGGTATAGAGTGTAGAGTGTAGGGTATAGAGTGTAGGGTATAGAGTGTAGGGTATAGAGTGTAGGGTATAGAGTGTAGGGTACAGAGTGTAGAGTGTAGGGTATAGAGTGTAGGGTACAGAGTGCAGGGTGTAGAGTGTAGGGTATAGAGTGTATAGTGTAGGGTATAGAGTGTAGGGTATAGAGTGTAGGGTGTAGAGTGTAGGGTGTAGAGTGTAGGGTGTAGAGTGTAGGGTGTAGAGTGTATGGTATAGAGTGTAGGGTATAGAGTGTAGAGTGTAGGGTATAGAGTGTAGGGTATAGAGTGTTGGGTGTAGAGTGTAGGGTATAGAGTGTAGAGTTTAGGGTAGAGAGTGTGGGGCATAGAGTGTATGGTATACAGTGTAGAGTGTAGGGTATAGAGTGTATAGTGTAGGGTATAGAGTGTAGGGTATAGAGTGTATGGTATAGAGTGTAGGGTATAAAGTGTAGAGTGTAGGGTATAGAGTGTATGGTATAGAGTGTAGGGTATAAAGTGTAGAGTGTAGGGTATAGAGTGTAGGGTATAGAGTGTAGGGTATAGAGTGTAGGGTAAAGAGTGTAGAGTGTAGGGTACAGAGTGCAGGGTGTAGAGTGTAGGGTATAGAGTGTAGAGTGTAGAGTGTAGGGTGTAGAGTGTAGGGTATAGAGTGTAGGGTATAGAGTGTAGGGTATAGAGTGTAGGGTATAAAGTGTAGGGTGTAGGGTATAGAGTGTAGGGTATAGAGTGCAGGTTGTAGAGTGTAGGGTATAGAGTGTATGATATAGGGTGTAGGGTATAAAGTGTAGGGTATAGAGTGTAGGGTATAGCGTGTACGGTATAGAGTGTAGGGTATAGAGTGTAGGGTATAGAGTGTAGGCTATAGAGTGTAGAGTATATAGTGTAGAGTGTAGGGTATAGAGTGTAGGGTATAGGGTGTAGGGTATAGAGTGTGGAGTATAGAGTGTAGGGTATAGGATGTAGAGTGTAGAGTGTAGGGTGTAGAGTGCAAAGTGTAGGGTATAGAGTGTAAGATATAGAGTGTAGTGTATACAGTGTATGTTATAGAGTGTAGGGTATAGAGTGTAGAGTTTAGGGTATAGAGTGTAGTGTATAGATTGTATGGTATAGAGTGTATGGTATAGAGTGTAGAGTGTAGGGTATAGAGTGTAGGGTATAGAGTGTAGGGTATAGAGTGTAGGGTGTAGAGTGTAGGGTATAGAGTGTAGGGTATAGAGTGTAGGGTATAGAGTGTAGGTTACAGAGTGTAGCGTATAGAGCGTAGGGTGTAGGGTATAGAGTGTAGGGTATAGAGTGTAGGGTATAGAGTGTAGGGTATAGAGTGTAGGGTATAGAGTGTATGGTATAGAGCTTAGGGTGTAGAGTGTAGGGTATAGAATGTAGAGTTTAGGGTATAGAGTGTGGGGCATAGAGTGTATGGTATACAGTGTAGAGTGTAGGGTATAGAGTGTATAGTGTAGGGTATAGAGTGTAGGGTATAGAGTGTATGGTATAGAGTGTAGGGTATAAAGTGTAGAGTGTAGGGTATAGAGTGTATGGTATAGAGTGTAGGGTATAAAGTGTAGAGTGTAGGGTATAGAGTGTAGAGTATAGAGTGTAGGCTATAGAGTGTAGAGTTTAGAGTGTAGGGTATAGAATGTAGAGTGTAGGGTGTAGAGTGTAAAGTGTAGGGTATAGAGTGTAGGATATAGAGTGTAGAGTGTAGGGTATAGAGTGTAGGGTTACAGTGTATGGTATAGAGTGTAGGGTATAGAGTGTAGAGTGTAGGGTATAGAGTGTAGGGTATAGAGTGTAGGGTATAGAGTGTAGGGTATAGATTGTAGGGTATAGGGTATAGAGTGTATGGTGTAGAGTGTAGGGTATAGAGTGTAGGGTGTAGGGTATAGAGTGTAGGGTGTAGAGTGTAGGGTATAGAGTGTAGGGTATAGAGTGTAGGGTATAGAGTGTAGGTTATAGAGTGTAGCGTATAGAGCGTAGGGTGTAGGGTATAGAGTGTAGGGTATAGAGTGTAGGGTATAGAGTGTAGGGTATAGAGTGTATGGTATAGAGTGTAGGGTATAGAGTGTAGAGTGTAGGGTATAGAGTTTAGAGTGTAGGGTATAGAGTGTAGGGTATAGAGTGTAAGGTATATAGTGTAGAGTGTAGGGTATAGAGTGTAGGGTATAGAGTGTAGGGTATAGAGTGTAGGGTAAAGAGTGTAGAGTGTAGGGTACAGAGTGCAGGGTGTAGAGTGTAGGGTATAGAGTGTAGAGTGTAGGGTGTAGAGTGTAGGGTGTAGAGTGTAGGGTGTAGAGTGTAGGGTGTAGGGTATAGAGTGTAGGGTATAGAGTGTAGGGTATAGAGTGTAGGGTGTAGAGTGTAGGGTGTAGAGTGTAGGGTATAGAGTGTAGGGTATAGAGTGTAGGTTATAGAGTGTAGGGTGTAGGGATTAGAGTGTAGGGATTAGAGTGTAGGGTGTAGAGTGTAGGGTGTAGAGTGTAGGGTATAGAGTGTAGGGTATAGAGTGTAGGGTATAGAGTGTAGAGTGTAGGGATTAGAGTGTAGTGATTAAAGTGTAGGGTATAGAGTGTAGGGTATAGAGTGTAGGGTATAGAGTGTAGGGTATAGAGTGTAGGGTATAGAGTGTAGGGAATAGAGTGTAGAGTGTAGGGTGTAGAATGTAAAGTGTAGGGTATAGAGTGTAAGGTATAGAGTGTAGTGTATAGAGTGTATGTTATAGAGTGTAGGGTATAGAGTGTAGAGTGTAGGGTATAGAGTGTAGGGTATAGAGTGTAGTGTATAGAGTGTAGGGTATAGAGTGTATAGTGTAGGGTATAGAGTGTAGGGTATAGAGTGTATGGTATAGAGTGTAGGGTATAAAGTGTAGAGTGTAGGGTATAGAGTGTATGGTATAGAGTGTAGGGTATAAAGTGTAGAGTGTAGGGTATAGAGTGTAGGGTATAGAGTGTAGGCTATAGAGTATAGAGTTTAGAGTGTAGGGTATAGAATGTAGAGTGTAGGGTGTAGAGTGTAAAGTGTAGGGTATAGAGTGTAGGATATAGAGTGTAGAGTGTAGGGTATAGAGTGTAGGGTATACAGTGTATGGTATAGAGTGTAGGATATAGAGTGTAGAGTGTAGGGTATAGAGTGTAGGGTATAGAGTGTAGGGTATAGAGTGTAGGGTATAGATTGTAGGGTATAGGGTATAGGGTATAGAGTGTATGGTGTAGAGTGTAGGGTATAGAGTGTAGGGTGTAGGGTGTAGAGTGTGGGGTGTAGAGTGGTGTAGAGTGTAGGATGTAGAGTGTATGGTATAGAGTGTAGGGTATAGAGTATAGCGTGTATGGTATAGAGTGTAGTGTATAGAGTGTAGGGTATAGGGTATAGAGTGTAGGGTATAGAGTGTAGGGTATAGATTTTAGAGTGTAGGGTATAGAGTGTAAGGTATAGAGTGTAGGGTGTGGAGTGTAGGGTATAGAGTGTAGGGTATAGAGTGTATGGTATAGAGTGTAGGGTATAGAGTGTATGGTATAGAGTGTAGAGTGTAGAGTATAGAGTGTATTTTATAGAGTGTAGGGCATAGAGTGTAGGGTATAGAGTGTAGAGTGTAGGGTATAGAGTGTAGGGTATAGAGTGTAGAGTGTAGGGTATAGAGTGTAGGGATTAGAGTGTAGGGATTAGAGTGTAGGGTATAGAGTGTAGAGTGTAGAGTGTGGGGTATAGAGTGTAGGGATTAGAGTGTAGGGATTAGAGTGTAGGGATTAGAGTGTAGGGATTAGAGTGTAGGGTATAGAGTGTAGGGTATAGAGTGTAGGGTATAGAGTGTAGGGTATAGTGTGTATGGTATAGAGTGTAGGGTATAACGTGTAGAGTGTATGGTATAGAGTGTAGGGTATAGAGTGTAAAGTGTAGGGTATAGAGTGTATGGTATAGAGTGTAGGGTGTAGAGTGTATGGTATAGAGTGTAGGGTATAGAGTGTAGAGTGTAGGGTATAGAGTGTAGGGTATAGAGTGTAGGGTATAGAGTGTAGGGTATAGAGTGTAGGGTACAGAGTGTAGAGTGTAGGGTATAGAGTGTAGGGTACAGAGTGCAGGGTGTAGAGTGTAGGGTATAGAGTGTATAGTGTAGGGTATAGAGTGTAGGGTATAGAGTGTAGGGTGTAGAGTGTAGGGTGTAGAGTGTAGGGTGTAGAGTGTATGGTATAGAGTGTAGGGTATAGAGTGTAGAGTGTAGGGTATAGAGTGTAGGGTATAGAGTGTAGGGTATAGAGTGTAGGGTATAGAGTGTTGGGTGTAGAGTGTAGGGTATAGAGTGTAGAGTTTAGGGTAGAGAATGTGGGGCATAGAGTGTATGGTATACAGTGTAGAGTGTAGGGTATAGAGTGTATAGTGTAGGGTATAGAGTGTAGGGTATAGAGTGTATGGTATAGAGTGTAGGGTATAAAGTGTAGAGTGTAGGGTATAGAGTGTATGGTATAGAGTGTAGGGTATAAAGTGTAGAGTGTAGGGTATAGAGTGTAGGGTATAGAGTGTAGGGTATAGAGTGTAGGGTATAGAGTGTAGGGTAAAGAGTGTAGAGTGTAGGGTACAGAGTGCAGGGTGTAGAGTGTAGGGTATAGAGTGTAGAGTGTAGAGTGTAGGGTGTAGAGTGTAGGGTATAGAGTGTAGGGTATAGAGTGTAGGGTATAGAGTGTAGGGTATAAAGTGTAGGGTGTAGGGTATAGAGTGTAGGGTATAGAGTGCAGGTTGTAGAGTGTAGGGTATAGAGTGTATGATATAGGGTGTAGGGTATAAAGTGTAGGGTATAGAGTGTAGGGTATAGCGTGTACGGTATAGAGTGTAGGGTATAGAGTGTAGGGTATAGAGTGTAGGCTATAGAGTGTAGAGTATATAGTGTAGAGTGTAGGGTATAGAGTGTAGGGTATAGGGTGTAGGGTATAGAGTGTGGAGTATAGAGTGTAGGGTATAGGATGTAGAGTGTAGAGTGTAGGGTGTAGAGTGCAAAGTGTAGGGTATAGAGTGTAAGATATAGAGTGTAGTGTATAGAGTGTATGTTATAGAGTGTAGGGTATAGAGTGTAGAGTTTAGGGTATAGAGTGTAGTGTATAGATTGTATGGTATAGAGTGTATGGTATAGAGTGTAGAGTGTAGGGTATAGAGTGTAGGGTATAGAGTGTAGGGTATAGAGTGTAGAGTGTAGAGTGTAGGGTATAGAGTGTAGGGTATAGAGTGTAGGGTATAGAGTGTAGGTTACAGAGTGTAGCGTATAGAGCGTAGGGTGTAGGGTATAGAGTGTAGGGTATAGAGTGTAGGGTATAGAGTGTAGGGTATAGAGTGTAGGGTATAGAGTGTATGGTATAGAGCTTAGGGTGTAGAGTGTAGGGTATAAAATGTAGAGTTTAGGGTAGAGAGTGTGGGGCATAGAGTGTATGGTATACAGTGTAGAGTGTAGGGTATAGAGTGTATAGTGTAGGGTATAGAGTGTAGGGTATAGAGTGTATGGTATAGAGTGTAGGGTATAAAGTGTAGAGTGTAGGGTATAGAGTGTATGGTATAGAGTGTAGGGTATAAAGTGTAGAGTGTAGGGTATAGAGTGTAGGGTATAGAGTGTAGGCTATAGAGTGTAGAGTTTAGAGTGTAGGGTATAGAATGTAGAGTGTAGGGTGTAGAGTGTAAAGTGTAGGGTATAGAGTGTAGGATATAGAGTGTAGAGTGTAGGGTATAGAGTGTAGGGTTACAGTGTATGGTATAGAGTGTAGGGTATAGAGTGTAGAGTGTAGGGTATAGAGTGTAGGGTATAGAGTGTAGGGTATAGAGTGTAGGGTATAGATTGTAGGGTATAGGGTATAAAGTGTATGGTGTAGAGTGTAGGGTATAGAGTGTAGGGTGTAGGGTGTAGAGTGTGGGGTGTAGAGTGGTGTAGAGTGTAGGATGTAGAGTGTATGGTATAGAGTGTAGGGTATAGAGTATAGCTTGTATGGTATAGAGTGTAGTGTATAGAGTGTAGGGTATAGGATATAGAGTGTAGGGTATAGAGTGTAGGGTATATATTTTAGAGTGTAGGGTATAGAGTGTAAGGTATAGAGTGTAGGGTGTGGAGTGTAGGGTATAGAGTGTAGGGTATAGAGTGTATGCTATAGAGTGTAGGGTATAGAGTGTAGAGTGTAGGGTATAGAGTGTAGGGTATAGAGTGTAGAGTGTAGGGTATAGAGTGTAGGGTATAGAGTGTAGAGTGTAGGGATTAGAGTGTAGGGATTAGAGTGTAGGGTATAGAGTGTAGAGTGTAGGGTATAGAGTGTAGGGATTAGAGTGTAGGGATTAGAGTGTAGGGATTAGAGTGTAGGGTATAGAGTGTAGGGTATAGAGTGTAGGGTATAGAGTGTAGGGTATAGTGTGTATGGTATAGAGTGTAGGGTATAAAGTGTAGAGTGTATGGTATAGAGTGTAGGGTATAGAGTGTAAAGTGTAGGGTATAGAGTGTATGGTATAGAGTGTAGGGTGTAGAGTGTATGGTATAGAGTGTAGGGTATAGAGTGTAGAGTGTAGGGTATAGAGTGTAGGGTATAGAGTGTAGGGTATAGAGTGTAGAGTGTAGGGTATAGAGTTTAGGGTATAGTGTGTTATAGAGTGTAGGGTATAGAGTGTAGGGTATAGAGTGTAGAGTGTAGGGTATAGAGTTTAGGGTATAGTGTGTAGGGTATATAGTGTAGAGTGTAGGGTATAGAGTGTAGAGTGCAGGGTGTAGAGTGTAGGGTATAGAGTGTAGAGTGTAGGGTATAGAGTTTAGGGTATAGCGTGTAGGGTATATAGTGTAGAGTGTAGGGTATAGAGTGTAGAGTGTAGGGTATAGAGTGTAGGGTATAGAGTGTAGCGTATAGAGCGTAGGGTGTAGGGTATAGAGTGTAGGGTATAGAGTGTAGGGTGTAGGGTATAGAGTGTAGGGTATAGAGCTTAGGGTGTAGAGTGTAGGGTATAGAGTGTAGAGTTTAGGGTATAGAGTGTGGGGCATAGAGTGTATGGTATACAGTGTAGAGTGTAGGGTATAGAGTGTATAGTGTAGGGTATAGAGTGTAGCGTATAGAGCGTAGGGTGTAGGGTATAGAGTGTAGGGTATAGAGTGTAGGGTATAGAGTGTAGGGTATAGAGTGTAGGGTATAGAGCTTAGGGTGTAGAGTGTAGGGTATAGAGTGTAGAGTTTAGGGTATAGAGTGTGGGGCATAGAGTGTATGGTGTACAGTGTAGAGTGTAGGGTATAGAGTGTATAGTGTAGGGTATAGAGTGTAGGGTATAGAGTGTAGGGTATAGAGTGTATGGTATAGAGTGTAGGGTATAAAGTGTAGAGTGTAGGGTATAGAGTGTAGGGTATAGAGTGTATGGTATAGAGTGTAGAGTGTAGGGTATAGAGTGTAGGGTATAGAGTGTAGAGTGTAGGGATTAGAGTGTAGGGTATAGAGTGTAGGGTATAGAGTGTAGAGTGTAGGGTATAGAGTGTAGGGTATAGAGTGTAGAGTGTAGGGTATAGAGTGTAGGGTATAGAGTGTAGGGTGTAGGATATAGAGTGTAGGCTATAGAGTGTAGGCTATAGAGTGTAGGCTATAGAGTGTAGAGTATAGAGTGTAGGGTATAGAGTGTAGGGTATAGAATGTAGAGTGTAAAGTGTAGGGTATAGAGTGTAGTGTATAGAGTGTATGTTATAGAGTGTAGGGTATAGAGTGTAGAGTGTAAGGTATAGAGTGTAGTGTATAGAGTGTATGTTATAGAGTGTAGGGTATAGAGTGTAGGGTATAGAGTGTAGGGTATAGAGTGTAGGGTATACAGTGTATGGTATAGAGTGTAGGGTATAGAGTGTAGATTGTAGGGTATAGAGTGTAGGGTATAGAGTGTAGGGTATAGAGTGTAGGGTATAGATTGTAGGGTATAGGGTATAGAGTGTATGGTGTAGAGTGTAAGGTATAGAGTGCATAGTGTAGGGTATAGAGTGTAAGGTATAGAGTGTAGATTATAGAGTGTATGGTATAGAGTGTAGGGTATAGAGTGTAGTGTATAGAGTGTAGTGTATAGAGTGTAGGGTATAGAGTGTAGGGTATAGAGTGTAGAGTGTAGGGTATAGAGTGTATGCTGTAGAGTGTATGGTGTAGAGTGTATGGTATAGAGTGTAGAGTGTAGAGTGTACGGTATAGAGTGTAGGGTATAGAGTGTAGGGTATAGAGTGTATGTTATAGGGTATAGAGTGTAGAGTGTAGGGTATAGAGTTTAGAGTGTAGGGTATAGAGTGTAGGGTATAGAGTGTAAGGTATAGAGTGTAGGGTGTAGAGTGTAGGGTATAGAGTGTAGGGTATAGAGTGTATGGTATAGAGTGTATGGTATAGAGTGTAGGGTATAGAGTGTAGAGTGTAGGGTATAGAGCTTAGGGTGTAGAGTGTAGGGTATAGAGTGTAGAGTTTAGGGTATAGAGTGTGGGGCATAGAGTGTATGGTATACAGTGTAGAGTGTAGGGTATAGAGTGTATAGTGTAGGGTATAGAGTGTAGGGTATAGAGTGTAGGGTATAGAGTGTATGGTATAGAGTGTAGGGTATAAAGTGTAGAGGGTAGGGTATAGAGTGTATGGTATAGAGTGTAGAGTGTAGGGTATCGAGTGTAGGGTATAGAGTGTAGAGTGTAGGGATTAGAGTGTAGGGTATAGAGTGTAGAGTGTAGGGTATAGAGTGTAGGGTATAGAGTGTAGAGTGTAGGGTATAGTGTGTAGGGTATAGAGTGTAGGGTGTAGGATATAGAGTGTAGGCTATAGAGTGTAGGCTATATAGTGTAGGCTATAGAGTGTAGAGTATAGAGTGTAGGGTATAGAGTGTAGGGTATAGAATGTAGAGTGTAAAGTGTAGGGTATAGAGTGTAGTGTATAGAGTGTATGTTATAGAGTGTAGGGTATAGAGTGTAGAGTGTAAGGTATAGAGTGTAGTGTATAGAGTGTATGTTATAGAGTGTAGGGTGTAGAGTGTAGGGTATAGAGTGTAGGGTATAGAGTGTAGGGTATAGAGTGTAGGGTATACAGTGTATGGTATAGAGTGTAGGGTATAGAGTGTAGGGTGTAGGATATAGAGTGTAGGCTATAGAGTGTAGGCTATATAGTGTAGGCTATAGAGTGTAGAGTATAGAGTGTAGGGTATAGAGTGTAGGGTATAGAATGTAGAGTGTAAAGTGTAGGGTATAGAGTGTAGGGTATACAGTGTATGGTATAGCGTTTAGGGTATAGAGTGTAGAGTGTAGGGTATAGAGTGTAGAGTATAGAGTATGGGGTATAGAGTGTAGGGTAGAGATTGTAGGGTATAGGGTATAGAGTGTATGGTGTAGAGTGTAAGGTATAGAGTGTATAGTGTAGGGTATAGTGTGTAGGGAATAGAGTGTAGGTTATAGAGTGTAGGGTGTAGAGTGTAGGGTATAGAGTGTATGGTATAGAGTGTAGGGTGTAGAGTGTATGGTATAGAGTGTAGGGTATAGAGTGTAGTGTATAGAGTGTAGTGTATAGAGTGTAGGGTATAGAGTGTAGGGTATAGAGTGTAGAGTGTAGGGTATAGAGTGTATGCTGTAGAGTGTATGGTGTAGAGTGTATGGTATAGAGTGTAGGGTATAGAGTGTAGAGTGTACAGTATAGAGTGTAGGGTATAGAGTGTAGGGTATAGAGTGTATGTTATAGGGTTTAGAGTGTAAAGTGTAGGGTATAGAGTTTAGAGTGTAGGGTATAGAGTGTAGGGTATAGAGTGTAAGGTATAGAGTGTAGGGTGTAGAGTGTAGGGTATAGAGTGTAGGGTATAGAGTGTATGGTATAGAGTGTAGGGTATAGAGTGTATGGTATAGAGTGTAGAGTATAGAGTGTAGATTGTAGGGATTAGAGTGTAGGGTATAGAGTGTAGAGTGTAGGGTATAGAGTGTAGGGTATAGAGTGTAGAGTGTAGGGATTAGATTGTAGGGTATAGAGTGTAGGGTATAGAGTGTATGGTATATAGTGTAGGGTATACAGTGTAGAGTGTATGGTATAGAGTGTAGGGTATAAAGTGTAGAGTGTAGGGTATAGAGTGTATGGTATAGAGTGTAGGGTGTAGAGTGTATGGTATAGAGTGTAGAGTGTAGGGTATAGAGTGTAGGGTATAGAGTGTAGGGTATAGAGTGTAGAGTGTAGGGTATAGAGTGTAGGGTACAGAGTGCAGAGTGTAGGGTATAGAGTGTAGGGTATATAGTGTAGAGTGTAGGGTATAGAGTGTAAAGTGTAGGGTATAGAGTGTAGGGTATAGAGTGTAGGGTGTAGAGTGTAGAGTGTAGGGTATAGAGTGTAGGGTATAGAGTGTAGGGTATAGAGTGTAGGGTATAGAGTGTAGAGTGTAGGGTATAGAGTGTAGGGTATAGAGTGTAGGGTATAGAGTGTAGGGTATAGAGTGTAGGGTATAGAGTGTAGGGTATAGAGTGTAGAGTGTAGGGTATACTGTAGGGTATAGAGTGTAGGGTATAGAGTGTAGGGTATAGAGTTTAGAGTGTAGGGTATAGAGTGTAGGGTATAGAGTGTAAGGTATAGAGTGTAGAGTGTAGGGTATAGAGTGTAGGGTATAGAGTGTAGGGTATAGAGTGTAGGGTATAGAGTGTAGGGTATAGAGTGTAGAGTGTAGGGTACAGAGTGCAGGGTGTAGAGGGTAGGGTATAGAGTGTAGAGTGTAGGTTGTAGAGTGTAGGGTATAGAGTGTAGGGTGTAGAGTGTAGGGTGTAGGGTATAGAGTGTAGGGTATAGAGTGTAGGGTATAGAGTGTAGGGTGTAGAGTGTAGAGTGTAGGGTGTAGAGTGTAGGGTATAGAGTGTAGGGTATAGAGTGTAGGGTATAGAGTGTAGGGTGTAGGGATTAGAGTGTAGGGTGTAGAGTGTATGGTATAGAGTGTAGGGTATAGAGTGTAGGGTATAGAGTGTAGGGTATAGAGTGTATGTTATAGAGTGTAGGGTATAGAGTGTAGAGTGTAGGGTATAGAGTTTAGAGTGTAGGGTATAGAGTGTAGGGTATAGAGTGTAGGGTATAGAGTGTAGGGTATAGAGTGTAGGGTATAGGGTGTAGGGTATAGAGTGTAGGGTATAGAGTGTAGGGTAAAGAGTGTAGACTGTAGGGTATAGAGTGTAGGGTACAGAGTGTAGGGTGTAGAGTGTAGGGTGTAGAGTGTAGGGTGTAGAGTGTAGCGTATAGAGTGTAGGGTATAGAGTGTAGGGTATAGAGTGTAGGGTATAGAGTGTAGGGTGTAGAGTGTAGGGTGTAGAGTGTAGGGTATAGAGTGTAGGGTATAGAGTGTAGGGTATAGAGTGTAGGGTATAGATTGTAGGGTATAGGGTATAGAGTGTATGGTGTAGAGTGTAAGGTATAGAGTGTATAGTGTAGGGTATAGAGTGTAGGGTATAGAGTGTAGGTTATAGAGTGTAGGGTATAGAGTGTAGAGTGTAGGGTATAGAGTGTATGGTATAGAGTGTAGGGTGTAGAGTGTATGGTATAGAGTGTAGGGTATAGAGTGTAGTGTATAGAGTGTAGTGTATAGAGTGTAGGGTATAGAGTGTAGGGTATAGAGTGTAGAGTGTAGGGTATAGAGTGTATGCTGTAGAGTGTATGGTGTAGAGTGTATGGTATAGAGTGTAGGGTATAGAGTGTAGAGTGTACGGTATAGAGTGTAGGGTATAGAGTGTAGGGTATAGAGTGTATGTTATAGGGTATAGAGTGTAGAGTGTAGGGTATAGAGTTTAGAGTGTAGGGTATAGAGTGTAGGGTATAGAGTGTAAGGTATAGAGTGTAGGGTGTAGAGTGTAGGGTATAGAGTGTAGGGTATAGAGTGTATGGTATAGAGTGTAGGGTATAGAGTGTAGAGTGTAGGGTATAGAGTGTAGGGTATAGAGTGTGGGGTATAGAGTGTAGGGTATAGATTGTAGGGTATAGGGTATAGAGTGTATGGTGTAGAGTGTAAGGTATAGAGTGTATAGTGTAGGGTATAGAGTGTAGGGTATAGAGTGTAGGTTATAGAGTGTAGGGTATAGAGTGTAGAGTGTAGGGTATAGAGTGTATGGTATAGAGTGTAGGGTGTAGAGTGTATGGTATAGAGTGTAGGGTATAGAGTGTAGTGTATAGAGTGTAGTGTATAGAGTGTAGGGTATAGAGTGTAGGGTATAGAGTGTAGAGTGTAGGGTATAGAGTGTATGCTGTAGAGTGTATGGTGTAGAGTGTATGGTATAGAGTGTAGGGTATAGAGTGTAGAGTGTACGGTTTAGAGTGTAGGGTATAGAGTGTAGGGTATAGAGTGTATGTTATAGGGTATAGAGTGTAGAGTGTAGGGTATAGAGTTTAGAGTGTAGGGTATAGAGTGTAGGGTATAGAGTGTAGGGTATAGAGTGTAAGGTATAGAGTGTAGGGTGTAGAGTGTAGGGTATAGAGTGTAGGGTATAGAGTGTATGGTATAGAGTGTAGGGTATAGCGTGTATGGTATAGAGTGTAGGGTATAGAGTGTAGAGTGTAGGGTATAGAGTGTAGGGTATAGAGTGTATAGTGTAGGGTATAGAGTGTAGGGTATAGAGTGTAGGGTGTAGAGTGTAGGGTGTAGAGTGTAGGGATTAGAGTGTAGGGTATAGAGTGTAGAGTGTAGGGTATAGAGTGTAGGGTATAGAGTGTAGAGTGTAGGTATTAGATTGTAGGGTATAGAGTGTAGGGTATAGAGTGTATGGTATAGAGTGTAGGGTATACAGTGTAGAGTGTATGGTATAGAGTGTAGGGTATAAAGTGTAGAGTGTAGGGTATAAAGTGTATGGTATAGAGTGTAGGGTGTAGAGTGTATGGTATAGAGTGTAGAGTGTAGGGTATAGAGTGTAGGGTATAGAGTGTAGGGTATAGAGTGTAGAGTGTAGGGTATAGAGTGTAGGGTACAGAGTGCAGAGTGTAGGGTATAGAGTGTAGGGTATATAGTGTAGAGTGTAGGGTATAGAGTGTAAATTGTAGGGTATAGAGTGTAGGGTATAGAGTGTAGGGTATAGAGTGTAGGGTATAGAGTGTAGAGTGTAGGGTATAGAGTGTAGGGTATAGAGTGTAGGGTATAGAGTGTAGGGTATAGAGTGTAGGGTATAGAGTGTAGAGTGTAGGGTATAGAGTGTAGGGTATAGAGTGTAGGGTATAGAGTGTAGGGTATAGAGTTTAGAGTGTAGGGTATAGAGTGTAGGGTATAGAGTGTAGGGTATAGAGTGTAGGGTATCGAGTGTAGGGTATAGAGTGTAGGGTAAAGAGTGTAGAGTGTAGGGTACAGAGTGCAGGGTGTAGAGGGTAGGGTATAGAGTGTAGAGTGTAGGGTGTAGAGTGTAGGGTATAGAGTGTAGGGTGTAGAGTGTAGGGTGTAGGGTATAGAGTGTAGGGTATAGAGTGCAGGGCATAGAGTGTAGGGTGTAGAGTGTAGGGTATAGAGTGTAGGGTATAGAGTGTATGGTATAGAGTGTAGGGTATAGCGTGTATGGTATAGAGTGTAGGGTATAGAGTGTAGAGTGTAGGGTATAGAGTGTAGGGTATAGAGTGTATGGTATAGAGTGTAGGGTATAGCGTGTATGGTATAGAGTGTAGGGTATAGAGTGTAGAGTGTAGGGTATAGAGTGTAGGGTATAGAGTGTAGAGTGTAGGGTATAGAGTGTAGGGTATAGAGTGTAGGGTGTAGAGTGTAGGGTGTAGAGTGTAGGGATTAGAGTGTAGGGTATAGAGTGTAGGGTATAGAGTGTAGAGTGTAGGGATTAAATTGTAGGGTATAGAGTGTAGGGTATAGAGTGTATGGTATAGAGTGTAGGGTATACAGTGTAGAGTGTATGGTATAGAGTGTAGGGTATAAAGTGTAGAGTGTAGGGTATAGAGTGTATGGTATAGAGTGTAGGGTGTAGAGTGTATGGTATAGAGTGTAGAGTGTAGGGTATAGAGTGTAGGGTATAGAGTGTAGGGTATAGAGTGTAGAGTGTAGGGTATAGAGTGTAGTGTACAGAGTGCAGAGTGTAGGGTATAGAGTGTAGGGTATATAGTGTAGAGTGTAGGGTATAGAGTGTAAAGTGTAGGGTATAGAGTGTAGGGTATAGAGTGTAGGGTATGGAGTGTAGAGTGTAGGGTATAGAGTGTAGGGTATAGAGTGTAGGGTATAGAGTGTAGGGTATAGAGTGTAGAGTGTAGGGTATAGAGTGTAGGGTATAGAGTGTAGGGTATAGAGTGTAGGGTATAGAGTGTAGAGTGTAGGGTATAGAGTGTAGGGTATAGAGTGTAGGGTATAGAGTTTAGAGTGTAGGGTATAGATTGTAGGGTATAGAGTGTAGGGTATAGAGTGTAGGGTATCGAGTATAGGGTATAGAGTGTAGGGTAAAGAGTGTAGAGTGTAGAGTACAGAGTGCAGGGTGTAGAGGGTAGGGTATAGAGTGTATAGTGTAGGGTGTAGAGTGTAGGGTATAGAGTGTAGGGTGTAGAGTGTAGGGTGTAGGGTATAGAGTGTAGGGTATAGAGTGCAGGGTATAGAGTGTAGGGTGTAGAGTGTAGAGTGTAGGGTGTAGAGTGTAGGGTATAGAGTGTAGGGTATAGAGTGTAGGGTATAGAGTGTAGGGTGTAGGGATTAGAGTGTAGGGTGTAGAGTGTATGGTATAGAGTGTAGGGTATAGAGTGTAGGGTATAGAGTGTATGTTATAGAGTGTAGGGTATAGAGTGTAGGGTATAGAGTGTAGGGTATAGAGTGTGGGGTATAGAGTGTAGGGTATAGATTGTAGGGTATAGGGTATAGAGTGTATGGTGTAGAGTTTAAGGTATAGAGTGTATAGTGTAGGGTATAGAGTGTAGGGTATAGAGTGTAGGTTATAGAGTGTAGGGTATAGAGTGTAGAGTGTAGGGTATAGAGTGTATGGTATAGAGTGTAGGGTGTAGAGTGTATGGTATAGAGTGTAGGGTATAGAGTGTAGTGTATAGAGTGTAGTGTATAGAGTGTAGGGTATAGAGTGTAGGGTATAGAGTGTAGAGTGTAGGGTATAGAGTGTATGCTGTAGAGTGTATGGTGTAGAGTGTATGGTATAGAGTGTAGGGTATAGAGTGTAGAGTGTACGGTACAGAGTGTAGGGTATAGAGTGTAGGGTATAGAGTGTATGTTATAGGGTATAGAGTGTAGAGTGTAGGGTATAGAGTTTAGAGTGTAGGGTATAGAGTGTAGGGTATAGAGTGTAGGGTATAGAGTGTAAGGTATAGAGTGTAGGGTGTAGAGTGTAGGGTATAGAGTGTAGGGTATAGAGTGTAGGGTATAGAGTGTAGAATGTAGGGTATAGAGTGTAGGGTATAGAGTGTAGAGTGTAGGGTATAGAGTGTAGGGTATAGAGTGTAGGGTGTAGAGTGTAGGGTGTTGAGTGTAGGGATTAGAGTGTAGGGTATAGAGTGTAGAGTGTAGGGTATAGAGTGTAGGGTATAGAGTGTAGAGTGTAGGGATTAGATTGTAGGGTATAGAGTGTAGGGTATAGAGTGTATGGTATAGAGTGTAGGGTATACAGTGTAGAGTGTATGGTATAGAGTGTAGGGTATAAAGTGTAGAGTGTAGGGTATAGAGTGTATGGTATAGAGTGTAGGGTGTAGAGTGTATGGTATAGAGTGTAGAGTGTAGGGTATAGAGTGTAGGGTATAGAGTGTAGGGTATAGAGTGTAGAGTGTAGGGTATAGAGTGTAGGGTACAGAGTGCAGAGTGTAGGGTATAGAGTGTAGAATATATAGTGTAGAGTGTAGGGTATAGAGTGTAGGGTATAGAGTGTGGGGTATAGAGTGTAGGGTATAGAGTGTAGAGTGTAGGGTATAGAGTGTAGGGTATAGAGTGTAGGGTATAGAGTGTAGGGTATAGAGTGTAGGGTATAGAGTGTAGAGTGTAGGGTATAGAGTGTAGGGTATAGAGTGTAGGGTATAGAGTTTAGAGTGTAGGGTATAGAGTGTAAAGTGTAGGGTATAGAGTGTAGGGTATAGAGTGTAGGGTATAGAGTGTAGGGTATAGAGTGTAGAGTGTAGGGTATAGAGTGTAGGGTATAGAGTGTAGGGTATAGAGTGTAGGGTATAGAGTGTAGGGTATAGAGTGTAGAGTGTAGGGTATAGAGTGTAGGGTATAGAGTGTAGGGTATAGAGTTTAGAGTGTAGGGTATAGAGTGTAGGGTATAGAGTGTAGGGTATAGAGTGTAGGGTATCGAGTGTAGGGTATAGAGTGTAGGGTATAGAGTGTAGGGTATAGAGTGTAGAGTGTAGGGTATAGAGTGTAGGGTATAGAGTGTAGGGTATAGAGTGTAGGGTATAGAGTGTAGGGTATAGAGTGTAGAGTGTAGGGTATAGAGTGTAGGGTATAGAGTGTAGGGTATAGAGTTTAGAGTGTAGGGTATAGAGTGTAAAGTGTAGGGTATAGAGTGTAGGGTATAGAGTGTAGGGTATAGAGTGTAGGGTATAGAGTGTAGAGTGTAGGGTATAGAGTGTAGGGTATAGAGTGTAGGGTATAGAGTGTAGGGTATCGAGTGTAGGGTATAGAGTGTAGGGTAAAGAGTGTAGAGTGTAGGGTACAGAGTGCAGGGTGTAGAGGGTAGGGTATAGAGTGTATAGTGTAGGGTGTAGAGTGTAGGGTATAGAGTGTAGGGTGTAGAGTGTAGGGTGTAGGGTATAGAGTGTAGGGTATAGAGTGCAGGGTATAGAGTGTAGGGTGTAGAGTGTAGGGTATAGAGTGTAGGGTATAGAGTGTATGGTATAGAGTGTAGGGTATAGCGTGTATGGTATAGAGTGTAGGGTATAGAGTGTAGAGTGTAGGGTATAGAGTGTAGGGTATAGAGTGTAGAGTGTAGGGTATAGAGTGTAGGGTATAGAGTGTAGGGTGTAGAGTGTAGGGTGTAGAGTGTAGGGATTAGAGTGTAGGGTATAGAGTGTAGAGTGTAGGGTATAGAGTGTAGGGTATAGAGTGTAGAGTGTAGGGATTAGATTGTAGGGTATAGAGTGTAGGGTATAGAGTGTATGGTATAGAGTGTAGGGTATACAGTGTAGAGTGTATGGTATAGAGTGTAGGGTATAAAGTGTAGAGTGTAGGGTATAGAGTGTATGGTATAGAGTGTAGGGTGTAGAGTGTATGGTATAGAGTGTAGAGTGTAGGGTATAGAGTGTAGGGTATAGAGTGTAGGGTATAGAGTGTAGAGTGTAGGGTATAGAGTGTAGGGTACAGAGTGCAGAGTGTAGGGTATAGAGTGTAGGGTATATAGTGTAGAGTGTAGGGTATAGAGTGTAAAGTGTAGGGTATAGAGTGCAGGGTATAGAGTGTAGGGTATAGAGTGTAGAGTGTAGGGTATAGAGTGTAGGGTATAGAGTGTAGGGTATAGAGTGTAGGGTATCGAGTGTAGAGTGTAGGGTATAGAGTGTAGGGTATAGAGTGTAGGGTATAGAGTGTAGGGTATAGAGTGTAGAGTGTAGGGTATAGAGTGTAGGGTATAGAGTGTAGGGTATAGAGTGTAGGGTATAGAGTTTAGAGTGTAGGGTATAGATTGTAGGGTATAGAGTGTAGGGTATAGAGTGTAGGGTATCGAGTATAGGGTATAGAGTGTAGGGTAAAGAGTGTAGAGTGTAGAGTACAGAGTGCAGGGTGTAGAGGGTAGGGTATAGAGTGTATAGTGTAGGGTGTAGAGTGTAGGGTATAGAGTGTAGGGTGTAGAGTGTAGGGTGTAGGGTATAGAGTGTAGGGTATAGAGTGCAGGGTATAGAGTGTAGGGTATATAGTGTAGAGTGTAGGGTATAGAGTGTAAAGTGTAGGGTATAGAGTGTAGGGTATAGAGTGTAGGGTATAGAGTGTAGAGTGTAGGGTATAGAGTGTAGGGTATAGAGTGTAGGGTATAGAGTGTAGGGTATAGAGTGTAGAGTGTGGGGTATAGAGTGTAGGATATAGAGTGCAGGGTATAGAGTGTAGGGTATAGAGTGTAGGGTATAGAGTGTAGAGTGTAGGGTATAGAGTGTAGGGTATAGAGTGTAGGGTATAGAGTGTAGGGTATAGAGTTTAGAGTGTAGGGTATA
This sequence comes from Ranitomeya imitator, assembly GCF_032444005.1. Lineage (NCBI taxonomy): Eukaryota > Metazoa > Chordata > Amphibia > Anura > Dendrobatidae > Ranitomeya > Ranitomeya imitator. Next base: position 108,452 of record NW_027194832.1, read on the forward strand.
GATTGTAGGGTATAGAGTATAGGGTATAGAGTGTAGGGTATCGAGTATAGGGTATAGAGTGTAGGGTAAAGAGTGTAGAGTGTAGAGTACAGAGTGCAGGGTGTAGAGGGTAGGGTATAGAGTGTATAGTGTAGGGTGTAGAGTGTAGGGTATAGAGTGTAGGGTGTAGAGTGTAGGGTGTAGGGTATAGAGTGTAGGGTATAGAGTGCAGGGTATAGAGTGTAGGGTGTAGAGTGTAGAGTGTAGGGTGTAGAGTGTAGGGTATAGATTGTAGGTTATAGAGTGTAAGGTATAGAGTGTAGGGTGTAGGGATTAGAGTGTAGGGTGTAGAGTGTATGGTATAGAGTGTAGGGTATAGAGTGTAGGGTATAGAATGTATGTTATAGAGTGTAGGGTATAGAGTGTAGGGTGTAGGGTATAGAGTTTAGAGTGTAGGGTATAGAGTGTAGGGTATAGAGTGTAGGGTATAGAGTGTAGGGTATAGAGTGTAGGGTAGAGGGTGTACGGTATAGAGTGTAGAGTGTAGGGTATAGAGTGTAGGGTATAGAGTGTAGGGTATAGAGTGTAGGGTAGAGGGTGTACGGTATAGAGTGTAGAGTGTAGGGTATAGAGTGTAGGGTATAGAGTGTAGAGTGTAGGGATTAGAGTGTAGGGTATAGAGTGTAGAGTGTAGGGTATAGAGTGTAGGGTATAGAGTGTAGAGTGTAGGGATTAGAGTGTAGGGTATAGAGTGTAGAGTGTAGGGTATAGAGTGTAGGGTATAGAGTGTAGAGTGTAGGGATTAGATTGTAGGGTATAGATTGTAGGGTATAGAGTGTATGGTATAGAGTGTAGGGTATACAGTGTAGAGTGTATGGTATAGAGTGTAGGGTATAAAGTGTAGAGTGTAGGGTATAGAGTGTATGGCATAGAGTGTAGGGTGTAGAGTGTATGGTATAGAGTGTATAGTGTAGGGTATAGAGTGTAGGGTATAGAGTGTAGGGTATAGAGTGTAGAGTGTAGGGTATAGAGTGTAGGGTACAGAGTGCAGAGTGTAGGGTATAGAGTTAAGGGTATATAGTGTAGAGTGTAGGGTATAGAGTGTAAAGTGTAGGGTATAGAGTGTAGGGTATAGAGTGTAGGGTATAGAGTGTAGAGTGTAGGGTATAGAGTGTAGGGTATAGAGTGTAGGGTATAGAGTGTAGGGTATAGAGTGTAGAGTGTAGGGTATAGAGTGTAGGGTATAGAGTGTAGGGTATAGAGTGTAGGGTATAGAGTGTAGAGTGTAGGGTATATAGTGTAGGGTATAGAGTGTAGGGTATAGAGTGTAGGGTATAGAGTTTAGAGTGTAGGGTATAGATTGTAGGGTATAGAGTGTAGGGTATAGAGTGTAGGGTATCGAGTATAGGGTATAGAGTGTAGGGTAAAGAGTGTAGAGTGTAGAGTACAGAGTGCAGGGTGTAGAGGGTAGGGTATAGAGTGTATAGTGTAGGGTGTAGAGTGTAGGGTATAGAGTGTAGGGTGTAGAGTGTAGGGTGTAGGGTATAGAGTGTAGGGTATAGAGTGCAGGGTATAGAGTGTAGGGTATATAGTGTAGAGTGTAGGGTATAGAGTGTAAAGTGTAGGGTATAGAGTGTAGGGTATAGAGTGTAGGGTATAGAGTGTAGAGTGTAGGGTATAGAGAGTAGGGTATAGAGTGTAGGGTATAGAGTGTAGGGTATAGAGTGTAGAGTGTAGGGTATAGAGTGTAGGGTATAGAGTGCAGGGTATAGAGTGTAGGGTATAGAGTGTAGAGTGTAGGGTATAGAGTGTAGGGTATAGAGTGTAGGGTATAGAGTGTAGGGTATAGAGTTTAGAGTGTAGAATATAGATTGTAGGGTATAGAGTGTAGGGTATAGAGTGTAGGGTATCGAGTATAGGGTATAGAGTGTAGGGTAAAGAGTGTAGAGTGTAGAGTACAGAGTGCAGGGTGTAGAGGGTAGGGTATAGAGTGTATAGTGTAGGGTGTAGAGTGTAGGGTATAGAGTGTAGGGTGTAGAGTGTAGGGTGTAGGGTATAGAGTGTAGGGTATAGAGTGCAGGGTATAGAGTGTAGGGTGTAGAGTGTAGAGTGTAGGGTGTAGAGTGTAGGGTATAGAGTGTAGGTTATAGAGTGTAAGGTATAGAGTGTAGGGTGTAGGGATTAGAGTGTAGGGTGTAGAGTGTATGGTATAGAGTGTAGGGTATAGAGTGTAGGGTATAGAATGTATGTTATAGAGTGTAGGGTATAGAGAGTAGAGTGTAGGGTATAGAGTTTAGAGTGTAGGGTATAGAGTGTAGGGTATAGAGTGTAGGGTATAGAGTGTAGGGTATAGAGTGTAGGGTAGAGGGTGTACGGTATAGAGTGTAGGGTATAGAGTGTAGGGTAAAGAGTGTAGAGTGTAGGGTATAGAGTGTAGGGTACAGAGTGTAGGGTGTAGAGTGTAGGGTGTAGAGTGTAGGGTGTAGAGTGTAGCGTATAGAGTGTAGGGTATAGAGTGTAGGGTATAGAGTGTAGGGTATAGAGTGTAGGGTATAGAGTGTAGGGTGTAGAGTGTAGGGTGTAGAGTGTAGGGTATAGAGTGTAGGGTATAGAGTGTAGGGTATAGAGTGTAGGGTATAGAGTGTAGGGTGTAGAGTGTAGGGTGTAGAGTGTAGGGTATAGAGTGTAGGGAGTAGAGTGTAGGGTATAGAGTGTAGAGTGTAGGGTATAGAGTGTAGAGTGTAGGGAGTAGAGTGTAGAGTGTAGGGTATAGAGTGTAGAGTGTAGAGTGTAGGGTATAGAGTGTAGGGTATAGAGTGTAGGGTATAGAGTGTAGGGTGTAGAGTGTAGGGTATAGAGTGCAGGTTGTAGAGTGTAGGGTATAGAGTGTAGGGTGTAGAGTGTAGGGTATAGAGTGTATAGTGTAGGGTATAGAGTGTAGGGTATAGAGTGTAGGGTATAGAGTGTATCGTGTAGGGTATAGAGTGTATGCTATAGAGTGTATGGTGTAGAGTGTATGGTGTAGAGTGTATGGTGTAGAGTGTAGGGTATAGAGTGTAGGGTATAGAGTGTATGGTATAGAGTGTAGAGTGTAAGGTATAGAGTGTAGGGTATAGAGTGTAGAGTGTAGAAATTAGAGTGTAGGGTATAGAGTGTAGGGTATAGAGTGTAGAGTGTAGGGTATAGAGTGTAGGGTATAGAGTGTAGAGTGTAGGGTATAGAGTGTAGGGTATAGAGTGTAGGGTGTAGGATATAGAGTGTAGGCTATCGAGTGTAGGCTATAGAGTGTAGGCTATAGAGTGTAGAGTATAGAGTGTAGGGTATAGAGTGCAGGGTATAGAATGTAGAGTGTAAAGTGTAGGGTATAGAGTGTAGTGTATAGAGTGTATGTTATAGAGTGTACGGTATAGAGTGTAGAGTGTAAGGTATAGAGTGTAGTGTATAGAGTGTATGTTATAGAGTGTAGGGTGTAGAGTGTAGAGTGCAGGGTATAGAGTGTAGGGTATAGAGTGTAGGGTATAGAGTGTAGGGTATACAGTGTATGGTATAGAGTGTAGGGTATAGAGTGTAGAGTGTAGGGTATAGAGTGTAGGGTATAGAGTGTGGGGTATAGAGTGTAGGGTATAGATTGTAGGGTATAGGGTATAGAGTGTATGGTGTAGAGTGTAAGGTATAGAGTGTATAGTGTAGGGTATAGAGTGTAGGGTATAGAGTGTAGGTTATAGAGTGTAGGGTATAGAGTGTAGAGTGTAGGGTATAGAGTGTATGGTATAGAGTGTAGGGTGTAGAGTGTATGGTATAGAGTGTAGGGTATAGAGTGTAGTGTATAGAGTGTAGTGTATAGAGTGTAGGGTATAGAATGTAGGGTATAGAGTGTAGAGTGTAGGGTATAGAGTGTATGCTGTAGAGTGTATGGTGTAGAGTGTATGGTATAGAGTGTAGGGTATAGAGTGTAGAGTGTACGGTATAGAGTGTAGGGTATAGAGTGTAGGGTATAGAGTGTATGTTATAGGGTATAGAGTGTAGAGTGTAGGGTATAGAGTTTAGAGTGTAGGGTATAGAGTGTAGGGTATAGAGTGTAAGGTATAGAGTGTAGGGTGTAGAGTGTAGGGTATAGAGTGTAGGGTATAGAGTGTATGGTATAGAGTGTAGGGTATAGCGTGTATGGTATAGAGTGTAGGGTAAAGAGTGTAGAGTGTAGGGTATAGAGTGTAGGGTATAGAGTGTAGAGTGTAGGGTATAGAGTGTAGGGTATAGAGTGTAGGGTGTAGAGTGTAGGGTGTAGAGTGTAGGGATTAGAGTGTAGGGTATAGAGTGTAGAGTGTAGGGTTTAGAGTGTAGGGTATAGAGTGTAGAGTGTAGGGATTAGATTGTAGGGTATAGAGTGTAGGGTATAGAGTGTATGGTATAGAGTGTAGGGTATACAGTGTAGAGTGTATGGTATAGAGTGTAGGGTATAAAGTGTAGAGTGTAGGGTATAGAGTGTATGGTATAGAGTGTAGGGTGTAGAGTGTATGGTATAGAGTGTAGAGTGTAGGGTATAGAGTGTAGGGTGTAGAGTGTAGGGTATAGAGTGTAGGGTGTAGAGTGTAGGGTGTAGGGTATAGAGTGTAGGGTATAGAGTGCAGGGTATAGAGTGTAGGGTGTAGAGTGTAGAGTGTAGGGTGTAGAGTGTAGGGTATAGAGTGTAGGTTATAGAGTGTAAGGTATAGAGTGTAGGGTGTAGGGATTAGAGTGTAGGGTGTAGAGTGTATGGTATAGAGTGTAGGGTATAGAGTGTAGGGTATAGAATGTATGTTATAGAGTGTAGGGTATAGAGTGTAGAGTGTAGGGTATAGAGTTTAGAGTGTAGGGTATAGAGTGTAGGGTATAGAGTGTAGGGTATAGAGTGTAGGGTATAGAGTGTAGGGTAGAGGGTGTACGGTATAGAGTGTAGGGTATAGAGTGTAGGGTAAAGAGTGTAGAGTGTATTGTATAGAGTGTAGGGTACAGAGTGTAGGGTGTAGAGTGTAGGGTGTAGAGTGTAGGGTGTAGAGTGTAGCGTATAGAGTGTAGGGTATAGAGTGTAGGGTATAGAGTGTAGGGTATAGAGTGTAGGGTATAGAGTGTAGGGTGTAGAGTGTAGGGTGTAGAGTGTAGGGTATAGAGTGTAGGGTATAGAGTGTAGGGTATAGAGTGTAGGGTATAGAGTGTAGGGTGTAGAGTGTAGGGTGTAGAGTGTAGGGTATAGAGTGTAGGGAGTAGAGTGTAGGGTATAGAGTGTAGAGTGTAGGGTATAGAGTGTAGAGTGTAGGGAGTAGAGTGTAGAGTGTAGGGTATAGAGTGTAGAGTGTAGGGTGTAGGGTATAGAGTGTAGGGTATAGAGTGTAGGGTGTAGAGTGTAGGGTATAGAGTGTAGAGTGTAGGGTATAGAGTGTAGGGTATAGAGTGTAGGGTATAGAGTGTAGGGTGTAGAGTGTAGGGTATGGAGTGCAGGTTGTAGAGTGTAGGGTATAGAGTGTAGGGTGTAGAGTGTAGGGTATAGAGTGTATAGTGTAGGGTATAGAGTGTAGGGTATAGAGTGTAGGGTATAGAGTGTATCGTGTAGGGTATAGAGTGTATGCTATAGAGTGTATGGTGTAGAGTGTATGGTGTAGAGTGTATGGTGTAGAGTGTAGGGTATAGAGTGTAGGGTATAGAGTGTATGGTATAGAGTGTAGAGTGTAGGGTATAGAGTGTAGGGTATAGAGTGTAGAGTGTAGGGATTAGAGTGTAGGGTATAGAGTGTAGGGTATAGAGTGTAGAGTGTAGGGTATAGAGTGTAGGGTATAGAGTGTAGAGTGTAGGGTATAGAGTGTAGGGTATAGAGTGTAGGGTGTAGGATATAGAGTGTAGGCTATCGAGTGTAGGCTATAGAGTGTAGGCTATAGAGTGTAGAGTATAGAGTGTAGGGTATAGAGTGTAGGGTATAGAATGTAGAGTGTAAAGTGTAGGGTATAGAGTGTAGTGTATAGAGTGTATGTTATAGAGTGTAGAGTATAGAGTGTAGAGTGTAAGGTATAGAGTGTAGTGTATAGAGTGTATGTTATAGAGTGTAGGGTGTAGAGTGTAGAGTGTAGGGTATAGAGTGTAGGGTATAGAGTGTAGGGTATAGAGTGTAGGGTATACAGTGTATGGTATAGAGTGTAGGGTATAGAGTGTAGAGTGTAGGGTATAGAGTGTAGGGTATAGAGTGTGGGGTATAGAGTGTAGGGTATAGATTGTAGGGTATAGGGTATAGAGTGTATGGTGTAGAGTGTAAGGTATAGAGTGTATAGTGTAGGGTATAGAGTGTAGGGTATAGAGTGTAGGTTATAGAGTGTAGGGTATAGAGTGTAGAGTGTAGGGTATAGAGTGTATGGTATAGAGTGTAGGGTGTAGAGTGTATGGTATAGAGTGTAGGGTATAGAGTGTAGTGTATAGAGTGTAGTGTATAGAGTGTAGGGTATAGAGTGTAGGGTATAGAGTGTAGAGTGTAGGGTATAGAGTGTATGCTGTAGAGTGTATGGTGTAGAGTGTATGGTATAGAGTGTAGGGTATAGAGTGTAGAGTGTACGGTATAGAGTGTAGGGTATAGAGTGTAGGGTATAGAGTGTATGTTATAGGGTATAGAGTGTAGAGTGTAGGGTATAGAGTTTAGAGTGTAGGGTATAGAGTGTAGGGTATAGAGTGTAAGGTATAGAGTGTAGGGTGTAGAGTGTAGGGTATAGAGTGTAGGGTATAGAGTGTATGGTATAGAGTGTAGGGTATAGTGTGTATGGTATAGAGTGTAGGGTATAGAGTGTAGAGTGTAGGGTATAGAGTGTAGGGTATAGAGTGTAGAGTGTAGGGTATAGAGTGTAGGGTATAGAGTGTAGGGTGTAGAGTGTAGGGTATAGAGTGTAGAGTGTAGGGTTTAGAGTGTAGGGTATAGAGTGTAGAGTGTAGGGATTAGATTGTAGGGTATAGAGTGTAGGGTATAGAGTGTATGGTATAGAGTGTAGGGTATACAGTGTAGAGTGTATGGTATAGAGTGTAGGGTATAAAGTGTAGAGTGTAGGGTATAGAATGTATGGTATAGAGTGTAGGGTGTAGAGTGTATGGTATAGAGTGTAGAGTGTAGGGTATAGAGTGTAGGGTATAGAGTGTAGGGTATAGAGTGTAGAGTGTAGGGTATAGAGTGTAGGGTACAGAGTGCAGAGTGTAGGGTATAGAGTGTAGGGTATATAGTGTAGAGTGTGGGGTAAAGAGTGTAAAGTGTAGGGTATAGAGTGTAGGGTATAGAGTGTAGGGTATAGAGTGTAGAGTGTATGGTATAGAGTGTAGGGTATAGAGTGTAGGGTATAGAGTGTAGGGTATAGAGTGTAGAGTGTAGGGTATAGAGTGTAGGGTATAGAGTGTAGGGTATAGAGTGTAGGGTATAGAGTGTAAGGTATAGAGTGTAGGGTATAGAGTGTAGAGTGTAGGGTATAGAGTGTAGGGTATAGAGTGTAGGGTATAGAGTGTAGGGTATAGAGTGTAGGGTAAAGAGTGTAGAGTGTAGGGTACAGAGTGCAGGGTGTAGAGGGTAGGGTATAGAGTGTAGAGTGTAGGGTGTAGAGTGTAGGGTATAGAGTGTAGGGTGTAGAGTGTATGGTGTAGGGTATAGAGTGTAGGGTATAGAGTGCAGGGTATAGAGTGTAGGGTGTAGAGTGTAGAGTGTAGGGTGTAGAGTGTAGGGTATAGAGTGTAGGGTATAGAGTGTAGGGTATAGAGTGTAGGGTGTAGGGATTAGAGTGTAGGGTGTAGAGTGTATGGTATAGAGTGTAGGGTATAGAGTGTAGGGTATAGAGTGTATGTTATAGAGTGTAGGGTATAGAGTGTAGAGTGTAGGGTATAGAGTGTAGGGTATAGAGTGTAGGGTATAGAGTGTAGGGTATAGAGTGTAGGGTATAGGGTGCAGGGTATAGAGTGTAGGGTATAGAGTGTAGGGTAAAGAGTGTAGAGTGTAGGGTATAGAGTGTAGGGTACAGAGTGTAGGGTGTAGAGTGTAGGGTGTAGAGTGTAGGGTGTAGAGTGTAGCGTATAGAGTGTAGGGTATAGAGTGTAGGGTATAGAGTGTAGGGTATAGAGTGTAGGGTATAGAGTGTAGGGTGTAGAGTGTAGGGTATAGAGTGTAGGGTATAGAGTGTAGGGTATAGAGTGTAGGGTGTAGAGTGTAGGGTGTAGAGTGTAGGGTATAGAGTGTAGGGAGTAGAGTGTAGGGTATAGAGTGTAGAGTGTAGGGTATAGAGTGTAGAGTGTAGGGAGTAGAGTGTAGAGTGTAGGGTATAGAGTGTAGAGTGTAGGGTGTAGGGTATAGAGTGTAGGGTATAGAGTGTAGGGTGTAGAGTGTAGGGTATAGAGTGTAGAGTGTAGGGTATAGAGTGTAGGGTACAGAGTGCAGAGTGTAGGGTATAGAGTGTAGGGTATATAGTGTAGAGTGTAGGGTATAGAGTGTAAAGTGTAGGGTATAGAGTGTAGGGTATAGAGTGTAGGGTATAGAGTGTAGAGTGTAGGGTATAGAGTGTAGGGTATAGAGTGTAGGGTATAGAGTGTATGGTATAGAGTGTAGAGTGTAGGGTATAGAGTGTAGGGTATAGAGTGTAGAGTGTAGGGATTAGAGTGTAGGGTATAGAGTGTAGGGTATAGAGTGTAGAGTGTAGGGTATAGAGTGTAGGGTATAGAGTGTAGAGTGTAGGGTATAGAGTGTAGGGTATAGAGTGTAGGGTGTAGGATATAGAGTGTAGGCTATCGAGTGTAGGCTATAGAGTGTAGGCTATAGAGTGTAGAGTATAGAGTGTAGGGTATAGAGTGTAAGGTATAGAATGTAGAGTGTAAAGTGTAGGGTATAGAGTGTAGTGTATAGAGTGTATGTTATAGAGTGTAGGGTATAGAGTGTAGAGTGTAAGGTATAGAGTGTAGTGTATAGAGTGTATGTTATAGAGTGTAGGGTGTAGAGTGTAGAGTGTAGGGTATAGAGTGTAGGGTATAGAGTGTAGGGTATACAGTGTATGGTATAGAGTGTAGGGTATAGAGTGTAGAGTGTAGGGTATAGAGTGTAGGGTATAGAGTGTGGGGTATAGAGTGTAGGGTATAGATTGTAGGGTATAGGGTATAGAGTGTATGGTGTAGAGTGTAAGGTATAGAGTGTATAGTGTAGGGTATAGAGTGTAGGTTACAGAGTGTAGGGTATAAAGTGTAGAGTGTAGGGTATAGAGTGTATGGTATAGAGTGTAGGGTGTAGAGTGTATGGTATAGAGTGTAGGGTATAGAGTGTAGTGTATAGAGTGTAGTGTATAGAGTGTAGGGTATAGAATGTAGGGTATAGAGTGTAGAGTGTAGGGTATAGAGTGTATGCTGTAGAGTGTATGGTGTAGAGTGTATGGTATAGAGTGTAGGGTATAGAGTGTAGAGTGTACGGTATAGAGTGTAGGGTATAGAGTGTAGGGTATAGAGTGTAGGGTATAGAGTGTAGAGTGTAGGGTATAGAGTTTAGAGTGTAGGGTATAGAGTGTAGGGTATAGAGTGTAAGGTATAGAGTGTAGGGTGTAGAGTGTAGGGTATAGAGTGTAGGGTATAGAGTGTATGGTATAGAGTGTAGGGTATAGCGTGTATGGTATAGAGTGTAGGGTAAAGAGTGTAGAGTGTAGGGTATAGAGTGTAGGGTATAGAGTGTAGAGTGTAGGGTATAGAGTGTAGGGTATAGAGTGTATGGTATAGAGTGTAGGGTATAGCGTGTATGGTATAGAGTGTAGGGTATAGAGTGTAGAGTGTAGGGTATAGAGTGTAGGGTATAGAGTGTAGAGTGTAGGGTATAGAGTGTAGGGTATAGAGTGTAGGGTGTAGAGTGTAGGGTGTAGAGTGTAGGGATTAGAGTGTAGGGTATAGAGTGTAGAGTGTAGGGTTTAGAGTGTAGGGTATAGAGTGTAGAGTGTAGGGATTAGATTGTAGGGTATAGAGTGTAGGGTATAGAGTGTATGGTATAGAGTGTAGGGTATACAGTGTAGAGTGTATGGTATAGAGTGTAGGGTATAAAGTGTAGAGTGTAGGGTATAGAGTGTATGGTATAGAGTGTAGGGTGTAGAGTGTATGGTATAGAGTGTAGAGTGTAGGGTATAGAGTGTAGGGTATAGAGTGTAGGGTATAGAGTGTAGAGTGTAGGGTATAGAGTGTAGGGTACAGAGTGCAGAGTGTAGGGTATAGAGTGTAGGGTATATAGTGTAGAGTGTGGGGTAAAGAGTGTAAAGTGTAGGGTATAGAGTGTAGGGTATAGAGTGTAGGGTATAGAGTGTAGAGTGTATGGTATAGAGTGTAGGGTATAGAGTGTAGGGTATAGAGTGTAGAGTGTAGGGTATAGAGTGTAGGGTATAGAGTGTAGGGTATAGAGTGTAAGGTATAGAGTGTAGGGTATAGAGTGTAGAGTGTAGGGTATAGAGTGTAGGGTATAGAGTGTAGGGTATAGAGTGTAGGGTATAGAGTGTAGGGTAAAGAGTGTAGAGTGTAGGGTACAGAGTGCAGGGTGTAGAGGGTAGGGTATAGAGTGTAGAGTGTAGGGTGTAGAGTGTAGGGTATAGAGTGTAGGGTGTAGAGTGTATGGTGTAGGGTATAGAGTGTAGGGTATAGAGTGCAGGGTATAGAGTGTAGGGTGTAGAGTGTAGAGTGTAGGGTGTAGAGTGTAGGGTATAGAGTGTAGGGTATAGAGTGTAGGGTATAGAGTGTAGGGTGTAGGGATTAGAGTGTAGGGTGTAGAGTGTATGGTATAGAGTGTAGGGTATAGAGTGTAGGGTATAGAGTGTATGTTATAGAGTGTAGGGTATAGAGTGTAGAGTGTAGGGTATAGAGTGTAGGGTATAGAGTGTAGGGTATAGAGTGTAGGGTATAGAGTGTAGGGTATAGGGTGCAGGGTATAGAGTGTAGGGTATAGAGTGTAGGGTAAAGAGTGTAGAGTGTAGGGTATAGAGTGTAGGGTACAGAGTGTAGGGTGTAGAGTGTAGGGTGTAGAGTGTAGGGTGTAGAGTGTAGCGTATAGAGTGTAGGGTATAGAGTGTAGGGTATAGAGTGTAGGGTATAGAGTGTAGGGTATAGAGTGTAGGGTGTAGAGTGTAGGGTATAGAGTGTAGGGTATAGAGTGTAGGGTATAGAGTGTAGGGTATAGAGTGTAGGGTGTAGAGTGTAGGGTGTAGAGTGTAGGGTATAGAGTGTAGGGAGTAGAGTGTAGGGTATAGAGTGTAGAGTGTAGGGTATAGAGTGTAGAGTGTAGGGAGTAGAGTGTAGAGTGTAGGGTATAGAGTGTAGAGTGTAGGGTGTAGGGTATAGAGTGTAGGGTATAGAGTGTAGGGTGTAGAGTGTAGGGTATAGAGTGTAGAGTGTAGGGTATAGAGTGTAGGGTACAGAGTGCAGAGTGTAGGGTATAGAGTGTAGGGTATATAGTGTAGAGTGTAGGGTATAGAGTGTAAAGTGTAGGGTATAGAGTGTAGGGTATAGAGTGTAGGGTATAGAGTGTAGAGTGTAGGGTATAGAGTGTAGGGTATAGAGTGTAGGGTATAGAGTGTATGGTATAGAGTGTAGAGTGTAGGGTATAGAGTGTAGGGTATAGAGTGTAGAGTGTAGGGATTAGAGTGTAGGGTATAGAGTGTAGGGTATAGAGTGTAGAGTGTAGGGTATAGAGTGTAGGGTATAGAGTGTAGAGTGTAGGGTATAGAGTGTAGGGTATAGAGTGTAGGGTGTAGGATATAGAGTGTAGGCTATCGAGTGTAGGCTATAGAGTGTAGGCTATAGAGTGTAGAGTATAGAGTGTAGGGTATAGAGTGTAAGGTATAGAATGTAGAGTGTAAAGTGTAGGGTATAGAGTGTAGTGTATAGAGTGTATGTTATAGAGTGTAGGGTATAGAGTGTAGAGTGTAAGGTATAGAGTGTAGTGTATAGAGTGTATGTTATAGAGTGTAGGGTGTAGAGTGTAGAGTGTAGGGTATAGAGTGTAGGGTATAGAGTGTAGGGTATAGAGTGTAGGGTATACAGTGTATGGTATAGAGTGTAGGGTATAGAGTGTAGAGTGTAGGGTATAGAGTGTAGGGTATAGAGTGTGGGGTATAGAGTGTAGGGTATAGATTGTAGGGTATAGGGTATAGAGTGTATGGTGTAGAGTGTAAGGTATAGAGTGTATAGTGTAGGGTATAGAGTGTAGGTTACAGAGTGTAGGGTATAAAGTGTAGAGTGTAGGGTATAGAGTGTATGGTATAGAGTGTAGGGTGTAGAGTGTATGGTATAGAGTGTAGGGTATAGAGTGTAGTGTATAGAGTGTAGTGTATAGAGTGTAGGGTATAGAATGTAGGGTATAGAGTGTAGAGTGTAGGGTATAGAGTGTATGCTGTAGAGTGTATGGTGTAGAGTGTATGGTATAGAGTGTAGGGTATAGAGTGTAGAGTGTACGGTATAGAGTGTAGGGTATAGAGTGTAGGGTATAGAGTGTATGTTATAGGGTATAGAGTGTAGAGTGTAGGGTATAGAGTTTAGAGTGTAGGGTATAGAGTGTAGGGTATAGAGTGTAAGGTATAGAGTGTAGGGTGTAGAGTGTAGGGTATAGAGTGTAGGGTATAGAGTGTATGGTATAGAGTGTAGGGTATAGCGTGTATGGTATAGAGTGTAGGGTAAAGAGTGTAGAGTGTAGGGTATAGAGTGTAGGGTATAGAGTGTAGAGTGTAGGGTATAGAGTGTAGGGTATAGAGTGTAGGGTGTAGAGTGTAGGGTGTAGAGTGTAGGGATTAGAGTGTAGGGTATAGAGTGTAGAGTGTAGGGTTTAGAGTGTAGGGTATAGAGTGTAGAGTGTAGGGATTAGATTGTAGGGTATAGAGTGTAGGGTATAGAGTGTATGGTATAGAGTGTAGGGTATACAGTGTAGAGTGTATGGTATAGAGTGTAGGGTATAAAGTGTAGAGTGTAGGGTATAGAGTGTATGGTATAGAGTGTAGGGTGTAGAGTGTATGGTATAGAGTGTAGAGTGTAGGGTATAGAGTGTAGGGTGTAGAGTGTAGGGTATAGAGTGTAGGGTGTAGAGTGTAGGGTGTAGGGTATAGAGTGTAGGGTATAGAGTGCAGGGTATAGAGTGTAGGGTGTAGAGTGTAGAGTGTAGGGTGTAGAGTGTAGGGTATAGAGTGTAGGTTATAGAGTGTAAGGTATAGAGTGTAGGGTGTAGGGATTAGAGTGTAGGGTGTAGAGTGTATGGTATAGAGTGTAGGGTATAGAGTGTAGGGTATAGAATGTATGTTATAGAGTGTAGGGTATAGAGTGTAGAGTGTAGGGTATAGAGTTTAGAGTGTAGGGTATAGAGTGTAGGGTATAGAGTGTAGGGTATAGAGTGTAGGGTATAGAGTGTAGGGTAGAGGGTGTACGGTATAGAGTGTAGGGTATAGAGTGTAGGGTAAAGAGTGTAGAGTGTATTGTATAGAGTGTAGGGTACAGAGTGTAGGGTGTAGAGTGTAGGGTGTAGAGTGTAGGGTGTAGAGTGTAGCGTATAGAGTGTAGGGTATAGAGTGTAGGGTATAGAGTGTAGGGTATAGAGTGTAGGGTATAGAGTGTAGGGTGTAGAGTGTAGGGTGTAGAGTGTAGGGTATAGAGTGTAGGGTATAGAGTGTAGGGTATAGAGTGTAGGGTATAGAGTGTAGGGTGTAGAGTGTAGGGTGTAGAGTGTAGGGTATAGAGTGTAGGGAGTAGAGTGTAGGGTATAGAGTGTAGAGTGTAGGGTATAGAGTGTAGAGTGTAGGGAGTAGAGTGTAGAGTGTAGGGTATAGAGTGTAGAGTGTAGGGTGTAGGGTATAGAGTGTAGGGTATAGAGTGTAGGGTGTAGAGTGTAGGGTATAGAGTGTAGAGTGTAGGGTATAGAGTGTAGGGTATAGAGTGTAGGGTATAGAGTGTAGGGTGTAGAGTGTAGGGTATGGAGTGCAGGTTGTAGAGTGTAGGGTATAGAGTGTAGGGTGTAGAGTGTAGGGTATAGAGTGTATAGTGTAGGGTATAGAGTGTAGGGTATAGAGTGTAGGGTATAGAGTGTATCGTGTAGGGTATAGAGTGTATGCTATAGAGTGTATGGTGTAGAGTGTATGGTGTAGAGTGTATGGTGTAGAGTGTAGGGTATAGAGTGTAGGGTATAGAGTGTATGGTATAGAGTGTAGAGTGTAGGGTATAGAGTGTAGGGTATAGAGTGTAGAGTGTAGGGATTAGAGTGTAGGGTATAGAGTGTAGGGTATAGAGTGTAGAGTGTAGGGTATAGAGTGTAGGGTATAGAGTGTAGAGTGTAGGGTATAGAGTGTAGGGTATAGAGTGTAGGGTGTAGGATATAGAGTGTAGGCTATCGAGTGTAGGCTATAGAGTGTAGGCTATAGAGTGTAGAGTATAGAGTGTAGGGTATAGAGTGTAGGGTATAGAATGTAGAGTGTAAAGTGTAGGGTATAGAGTGTAGTGTATAGAGTGTATGTTATAGAGTGTAGAGTATAGAGTGTAGAGTGTAAGGTATAGAGTGTAGTGTATAGAGTGTATGTTATAGAGTGTAGGGTGTAGAGTGTAGAGTGTAGGGTATAGAGTGTAGGGTATAGAGTGTAGGGTATAGAGTGTAGGGTATACAGTGTATGGTATAGAGTGTAGGGTATAGAGTGTAGAGTGTAGGGTATAGAGTGTAGGGTATAGAGTGTGGGGTATAGAGTGTAGGGTATAGATTGTAGGGTATAGGGTATAGAGTGTATGGTGTAGAGTGTAAGGTATAGAGTGTATAGTGTAGGGTATAGAGTGTAGGGTATAGAGTGTAGGTTATAGAGTGTAGGGTATAGAGTGTAGAGTGTAGGGTATAGAGTGTATGGTATAGAGTGTAGGGTGTAGAGTGTATGGTATAGAGTGTAGGGTATAGAGTGTAGTGTATAGAGTGTAGTGTATAGAGTGTAGGGTATAGAGTGTAGGGTATAGAGTGTAGAGTGTAGGGTATAGAGTGTATGCTGTAGAGTGTATGGTGTAGAGTGTATGGTATAGAGTGTAGGGTATAGAGTGTAGAGTGTACGGTATAGAGTGTAGGGTATAGAGTGTAGGGTATAGAGTGTATGTTATAGGGTATAGAGTGTAGAGTGTAGGGTATAGAGTTTAGAGTGTAGGGTATAGAGTGTAGGGTATAGAGTGTAAGGTATAGAGTGTAGGGTGTAGAGTGTAGGGTATAGAGTGTAGGGTATAGAGTGTATGGTATAGAGTGTAGGGTATAGCGTGTATGGTATAGAGTGTAGGGTATAGAGTGTAGAGTGTAGGGTATAGAGTGTAGGGTATAGAGTGTAGAGTGTAGGGTATAGAGTGTAGGGTATAGAGTGTAGGGTGTAGAGTGTAGGGTGTAGAGTGTAGGGATTAGAGTGTAGGGTATAGAGTGTAGAGTGTAGGGTTTAGAGTGTAGGGTATAGAGTGTAGAGTGTAGGGATTAGATTGTAGGGTATAGAGTGTAGGGTATAGAGTGTATGGTATAGAGTGTAGGGTATACAGTGTAGAGTGTATGGTATAGAGTGTAGGGTATAAAGTGTAGAGTGTAGGGTATAGAGTGTATGGTATAGAGTGTAGGGTGTAGAGTGTATGGTATAGAGTGTAGAGTGTAGGGTATAGAGTGTAGGGTATAGAGTGTAGGGTATAGAGTGTAGAGTGTAGGGTATAGAGTGTAGGGTACAGAGTGCAGAGTGTAGGGTATAGAGTGTAGGGTATATAGTGTAGAGTGTGGGGTAAAGAGTGTAAAGTGTAGGGTATAGAGTGTAGGGTATAGAGTGTAGAGTGTATGGTATAGAGTGTAGGGTATAGAGTGTAGGGTATAGAGTGTAGGGTATAGAGTGTAGAGTGTAGGGTATAGAGTGTAGGGTATAGAGTGTAGGGTATAGAGTGTAAGGTATAGAGTGTAGGGTATAGAGTGTAGAGTGTAGGGTATAGAGTGTAGGGTATAGAGTGTAGGGTATAGAGTGTAGGGTATAGAGTGTAGGGTAAAGAGTGTAGAGTGTAGGGTACAGAGTGCAGGGTGTAGAGGGTAGGGTATAGAGTGTAGAGTGTAGGGTGTAGAGTGTAGGGTATAGAGTGTAGGGTGTAGAGTGTATGGTGTAGGGTATAGAGTGTAGGGTATAGAGTGCAGGGTATAGAGTGTAGGGTGTAGAGTGTAGAGTGTAGGGTGTAGAGTGTAGGGTATAGAGTGTAGGGTATAGAGTGTAGGGTATAGAGTGTAGGGTGTAGGGATTAGAGTGTAGGGTGTAGAGTGTATGGTATAGAGTGTAGGGTATAGAGTGTAGGGTATAGAGTGTATGTTATAGAGTGTAGGGTATAGAGTGTAGAGTGTAGGGTATAGAGTGTAGGGTATAGAGTGTAGGGTATAGAGTGTAGGGTATAGAGTGTAGGGTATAGGGTGCAGGGTATAGAGTGTAGGGTATAGAGTGTAGGGTAAAGAGTGTAGAGTGTAGGGTATAGAGTGTAGGGTACAGAGTGTAGGGTGTAGAGTGTAGGGTGTAGAGTGTAGGGTGTAGAGTGTAGCGTATAGAGTGTAGGGTATAGAGTGTAGGGTATAGAGTGTAGGGTATAGAGTGTAGGGTATAGAGTGTAGGGTGTAGAGTGTAGGGTATAGAGTGTAGGGTATAGAGTGTAGGGTATAGAGTGTAGGGTATAGAGTGTAGGGTGTAGAGTGTAGGGTGTAGAGTGTAGGGTATAGAGTGTAGGGAGTAGAGTGTAGGGTATAGAGTGTAGAGTGTAGGGTATAGAGTGTAGAGTGTAGGGAGTAGAGTGTAGAGTGTAGGGTATAGAGTGTAGAGTGTAGGGTGTAGGGTATAGAGTGTAGGGTATAGAGTGTAGGGTGTAGAGTGTAGGGTATAGAGTGTAGAGTGTAGGGTATAGAGTGTAGGGTACAGAGTGCAGAGTGTAGGGTATAGAGTGTAGGGTATATAGTGTAGAGTGTAGGGTATAGAGTGTAAAGTGTAGGGTATAGAGTGTAGGGTATAGAGTGTAGGGTATAGAGTGTAGAGTGTAGGGTATAGAGTGTAGGGTATAGAGTGTATGGTATAGAGTGTAGAGTGTAGGGTATAGAGTGTAGGGTATAGAGTGTAGAGTGTAGGGATTAGAGTGTAGGGTATAGAGTGTAGGGTATAGAGTGTAGAGTGTAGGGTATAGAGTGTAGGGTATAGAGTGTAGAGTGTAGGGTATAGAGTGTAGGGTATAGAGTGTAGGGTGTAGGATATAGAGTGTAGGCTATCGAGTGTAGGCTATAGAGTGTAGGCTATAGAGTGTAGAGTATAGAGTGTAGGGTATAGAGTGTAAGGTATAGAATGTAGAGTGTAAAGTGTAGGGTATAGAGTGTAGTGTATAGAGTGTATGTTATAGAGTGTAGGGTATAGAGTGTAGAGTGTAAGGTATAGAGTGTAGTGTATAGAGTGTATGTTATAGAGTGTAGGGTGTAGAGTGTAGAGTGTAGGGTATAGAGTGTAGGGTATAGAGTGTAGGGTATAGAGTGTAGGGTATACAGTGTATGGTATAGAGTGTAGGGTATAGAGTGTAGAGTGTAGGGTATAGAGTGTAGGGTATAGAGTGTGGGGTATAGAGTGTAGGGTATAGATTGTAGGGTATAGGGTATAGAGTGTATGGTGTAGAGTGTAAGGTATAGAGTGTATAGTGTAGGGTATAGAGTGTAGGTTACAGAGTGTAGGGTATAAAGTGTAGAGTGTAGGGTATAGAGTGTATGGTATAGAGTGTAGGGTGTAGAGTGTATGGTATAGAGTGTAGGGTATAGAGTGTAGTGTATAGAGTGTAGTGTATAGAGTGTAGGGTATAGAGTGTAGGGTATAGAGTGTAGAGTGTAGGGTATAGAGTGTATGCTGTAGAGTGTATGGTGTAGAGTGTATGGTATAGAGTGTAGGGTATAGAGTGTAGATTGTATGGTATAGAGTGTAGGGTATAGAGTGTAGGGTATAGAGTGTATGTTATAGGGTATAGAGTGTAGAGTCTAGGGTATAGAGTTTAGAGTGTAGGGTATAGAGTGTAGGGTATAGAGTGTAAGGTATAGAGTGTAGGGTGTAGAGTGTAGGGTATAGAGTGTAGGGTATAGAGTGTATGGTATAGAGTGTAGGGTATAGCGTGTATGGTATAGAGTGTAGGGTATAGAGTGTAGAGTGTAGGGTATAGAGTGTAGGGTATAGAGTGTAGAGTGTAGGGTATAGAGTGTAGGGTATAGAGTGTAGGGTGTAGAGTGTAGGGTGTAGAGTGTAGGGATTAGAGTGTAGGGTATAGAGTGTAGAGTGTAGGGTTTAGAGTGTAGGGTATAGAGTGTAGAGTGTAGGGATTAGATTGTAGGGTATAGAGTGTAGGGTATAGAGTGTATGGTATAGAGTGTAGGGTATACAGTGTAGAGTGTATGGTATAGAGTGTAGTGTATAAAGTGTAGAGTGTAGGGTATAGAGTGTATGGTATAGAGTGTAGGGTGTAGAGTGTATGGTATAGAGTGTAGAGTGTAGGGTATAGAGTGTAGGGTATAGAGTGTAGGGTATAGAGTGTAGAGTGTAGGGTATAGAGTGTAGGGTACAGAGTGCAGAGTGTAGGGTATAGAGTGTAGGGTATATAGTGTAGAGTGTGGGGTAAAGAGTGTAAAGTGTAGGGTATAGAGTGTAGGGTATAGAGTGTAGGGTATAGAGTGTAGAGTGTAGGGTATAGAGTGTAGGGTATAGAGTGTAGGGTATAGAGTGTAGGGTATAGAGTGTAGATTGTAGGGTATAGAGTGTAGGGTATAGAGTGTAGGGTATAGAGTGTAAGGTATAGAGTGTAGGGTATAGAGTGTAGAGTGTAGGGTATAGAGTGTAGGGTATAGAGTGTAGGGTATAGAGTGTAGGGTATAGAGTGTAGGGTAAAGAGTGTAGAGTGTAGGGTACAGAGTGCAGGGTGTAGAGGGTAGGGTATAGAGTGTAGAGTGTAGGGTGTAGAGTGTAGGGTATAGAGTGTAGGGTGTAGAGTGTATGGTGTAGGGTATAGAGTGTAGGGTATAGAGTGCAGGGTATAGAGTGTAGGGTGTAGAGTGTAGAGTGTAGGGTGTAGAGTGTAGGGTATAGAGTGTAGGGTATAGAGTGTAGGGTATAGAGTGTAGGGTGTAGGGATTAGAGTGTAGAGTGTAGAGTGTATGTTATAGAGTGTAGGGTATAGAGTGTAGGGTATAGAGTGTAGGGTATAGAGTGTAGGGTATAGAGTGTAGGGTGTAGAGTGTAGGGTGTAGAGTGTAGGGTATAGAGTGTAGGGAGTAGAGTGTAGGGTATAGAGTGTAGAGTGTAGGGTATAGAGTGTAGAGTGTAGGGAGTAGAGTGTAGAGTGTAGGGTATAGAGTGTAGAGTGTAGGGTGTAGGGTATAGAGTGTAGGGTATAGAGTGTAGGGTGTAGAGTGTAGGGTATAGAGTGTAGAGTGTAGGGTATAGAGTGTAGGGTACAGAGTGCAGAGTGTAGGGTATAGAGTGTGGGGTATATAGTGTAGAGTGTAGGGTATAGAGTGTAAAGTGTAGGGTATAGAGTGTAGGGTATAGAGTGTAGGGTATAGAGTGTAGAGTGTAGGGTATAGAGTGTAGGGTATAGAGTGTAGGGTATAGAGTGTACGGTATAGAGTGTAGAGTGTAGGGTATAGAGTGTAGGGTATAGAGTGTAGAGTGTAGGGATTAGAGTGTAGGGTATAGAGTGTAGGGTATAGAGTGTAGAGTGTAGGGTATAGAGTGTAGGGTATAGAGTGTAGAGTGTAGGTATAGAGTGTAGGGTATAGAGTGTAGGGTGTAGGATATAGAGTGTAGGCTATCGAGTGTAGGCTATAGAGTGTAGGCTATAGAGTGTAGAGTATAGAGTGTAGGGTATAGAGTGTAAGGTATAGAATGTAGAGTGTAAAGTGTAGGGTGTAGAGTGTAGTGTATAGAGTGTATGTTATAGAGTGTAGGGTATAGAGTGTAGAGTGTAAGGTATAGAGTGTAGTGTATAGAGTGTATGTTATAGAGTGTAGGGTGTAGAGTGTAGAGTGTAGGGTATAGAGTGTAGGGTATAGAGTGTAGGGTATAGAGTGTAGGGTATACAGTGTATGGTATAGAGTGTAGGGTATAGAGTGTAGAGTGTAGGGTATAGAGTGTAGGGTATAGAGTGTGGGGTATAGAGTGTAGGGTATAGATTGTAGGGTATAGGGTATAGAGTGTATGGTGTAGAGTGTAAGGTATAGAGTGTATAGTGTAGGGTATAGAGTGTAGGTTACAGAGTGTAGGGTATAGAGTGTAGAGTGTAGGGTATAGAGTGTATGGTATAGAGTGTAGGGTGTAGAGTGTATGGTATAGAGTGTAGGGTATAGAGTGTAGTGTATAGAGTGTAGTGTATAGAGTGTAGGGTATAGAGTGTAGGGTATAGAGTGTAGAGTGTAGGGTATAGAGTGTATGCTGTAGAGTGTATGGTGTAGAGTGTATGGTATAGAGTGTAGGGTATAGAGTGTAGATTGTATGGTATAGAGTGTAGGGTATAGAGTGTAGGGTATAGAGTGTATGTTATAGGGTATAGAGTGTAGAGTCTAGGGTATAGAGTTTAGAGTGTAGGGTATAGAGTGTAGGGTATAGAGTGTAAGGTATAGAGTGTAGGGTGTAGAGTGTAGGGTATAGAGTGTAGGGTATAGAGTGTATGGTATAGAGTGTAGGGTATAGCGTGTATGGTATAGAGTGTAGGGTATAGAGTGTAGAGTGTAGGGTATAGAGTGTAGGGTATAGAGTGTAGAGTGTAGGGTATAGAGTGTAGGGTATAGAGTGTAGGGTGTAGAGTGTAGGGTGTAGAGTGTAGGGATTAGAGTGTAGGGTATAGAGTGTAGAGTGTAGGGTTTAGAGTGTAGGGTATAGAGTGTAGAGTGTAGGGATTAGATTGTAGGGTATAGAGTGTAGGGTATAGAGTGTATGGTATAGAGTGTAGGGTATACAGTGTAGAGTGTATGGTATAGAGTGTAGCTTATAAAGTGTAGAGTGTAGGGTATAGAGTGTATGGTATAGAGTGTAGGGTGTAGAGTGTATGGTATAGAGTGTAGAGTGTAGGGTATAGAGTGTAGGGTATAGAGTGTAGGGTATAGAGTGTAGAGCGTAGGGTATAGAGTGTAGGGTACAGAGTGCAGAGTGTAGGGTATAGAGTGTAGGGTATATAGTGTAGAGTGTGGGGTAAAGAGTGTAAAGTGTAGGGTATAGAGTGTAGGGTATAGAGTGTAGGGTATAGAGTGTAGAGTGTAGGGTATAGAGTGTAGGGTATAGAGTGTAGGGTATAGAGTGTAGGGTATAGAGTGTAGATTGTAGGGTATAGAGTGTAGGGTATAGAGTGTAGGGTATAGAGTGTAAGGTATAGAGTGTAGGGTATAGAGTGTAGAGTGTAGGGTATAGAGTGTAGGGTATAGAGTGTAGGGTATAGAGTGTAGGGTATAGAGTGTAGGGTAAAGAGTGTAGAGTGTAGGGTACAGAGTGCAGGGTGTAGAGGGTAGGGTATCGAGTGTAGAGTGTAGGGTGTAGAGTGTAGGGTATAGAGTGTAGGGTGTAGAGTGTATGGTGTAGGGTATAGAGTGTAGGGTATAGAGTGCAGGGTATAGAGTGTAGGGTGTAGAGTGTAGAGTGTAGGGTGTAGAGTGTAGGGTATAGAGTGTAGGGTATAGAGTGTAGGGTATAGAGTGTAGGGTGTAGGGATTAGAGTGTAGAGTGTAGAGTGTATGTTATAGAGTGTAGGGTATAGAGTGTAGGGTATAGAGTGTAGGGTATAGAGTGTATGTTATAGAGTGTAGGGTATAGAGTGTAGAGTGTAGGGTATAGAGTTTAGAGTGTAGGGTATAGAGTGTAGGGTATAGAGTGTAGGGTATAGAGTGTAGGGTATAGGGTGCAGGGTTTAGAGTGTAGGGTATAGAGTGTAGGGTAAAGAGTGTAGAGTGTAGGGTATAGAGTGTAGGGTACAGAGTGTAGGGTGTAGAGTGTAGGGTGTAGAGTGTAGGGTGTAGAGTGTAGCGTATAGAGTGTAGGGTATAGAGTGTAGGGTATAGAGTGTAGGGTATAGAGTGTAGGGTATAGAGTGTAGGGTGTAGAGTGTAGGGTGTAGGTTATAGAGTGTAGGGTATAGAGTGTAGGGTATAGAGTGTAGGGTGTAGAGTGTAGGGTGTAGAGTGTAGGGTATAGAGTGTAGGGAGTAGAGTGTAGGGTATAGAGTGTAGAGTGTAGGGTATAGAGTGTAGAGTGTAGGGAGTAGAGTGTAGAGTGTAGGGTATAGAGTGTAGAGTGTAGGGTGTAGGGTATAGAGTGTAGGGTATAGAGTGTAGGGTGTAGAGTGTAGGGTATAGAGTGTAGAGTGTAGGGTATAGAGTGTAGGGTACAGAGTGCAGAGTGTAGGGTATAGAGTGTAGGGTATATAGTGTAGAGTGTAGGGTATAGAGTGTAAAGTGTAGGGTATAGAGTGTAGGGTATAGAGTGTAGGGTATAGAGTGTAGAGTGTAGGGTATAGAGTGTAGGGTATAGAGTGTAGGGTATAGAGTGTAGGGTATAGAGTGTAGAGTGTAGGGTATAGAGTGTAGGGTATAGAGTGTAGGGTATAGAGTGTAGGGTAAAGAGTGTAGAGTGTAGGGTATAGAGTGTAGGGTACAGAGTGTAGGGTGTAGAGTGTAGGGTGTAGAGTGTAGGGTGTAGAGTGTAGCGTATAGAGTGTAGGGTATAGAGTGTAGGGTATAGAGTGTAGGGTATAGAGTGTAGGGTATAGAGTGTAGGGTGTAGAGTGTAGGGTGTAGAGTGTAGGGTATAGAGTGTAGGGTATAGAGTGTAGGGTATAGAGTGTAGGGTATAGAGTGTAGAGTGTAGGGTGTAGGGTATAGAGTGTAGGGTATAGAGTGTAGGGTGTAGAGTGTAGGGTATAGAGTGTAGAGTGTAGTGTATAGAGTGTAGGGTACAGAGTGCAGAGTGTAGGGTATAGAGTGTAGGGTATATAGTGTAGAGTGTAGGGTATAGAGTGTAAAGTGTAGGGTATAGAGTGGAGGGTATAGAGTGTAGAGTGTAAGGTATAGAGTGTAGGGTATAGAGTGTAGGGTATAGAGTGTAGGGTATAGAGTGTAGAGTGTAGGGTATAGAGTGTAGGGTATAGAGTGTAGGGTATAGAGTGTAGGGTATAGAGTGTAGAGTGTAGGGTATAGAGTGTAGGGTATAGAGTGTAGGGTATAGAGTGTAGGGTATAGAGTTTAGAGTGTAGGGTATAGAGTGTAGGGTATAGAGTGTAAGGTATAGAGTGTAGAGTGTAGGGTATAGAGTGTAGGGTATAGAGTGTAGGGTATAGAGTGTAGGGTAAAGAGTGTAGAGTGTAGGGTACAGAGTGCAGGGTGTAGAGGGTAGGGTATAGAGTGTAGAGTGTAGGGTGTAGATTGTAGGGTATAGAGTGTAGGGTGTAGAGTGTAGGGTGTAGGGTATAGAGTGTAGGGTATAGAGTGCAGGGTATAGAGTGTAGGGTGTAGAGTGTAGAGTGTAGGGTGTAGAGTGTAGGGTATAGAGTGTAGGGTATAGAGTGTAGGGTATAGAGTGTAGGGTGTAGGGATTAGAGTGTAGGGTGTAGAGTGTATGGTATAGAGTGTAGGGTATAGAGTGTAGGGTATAGAGTGTAGGGTATAGAGTGTATGTTATAGAGTGTAGGGTATAGAGTGTAGAGTGTAGGGTATAGAGTTTAGAGTGTAGGGTATAGAGTGTAGGGTATAGAGTGTAGGGTATAGAGTGTAGGGTATAGGGTGCAGGGTATAGAGTGTAGGGTATAGAGTGTAGGGTAAAGAGTGTAGAGTGTAGGGTATAGAGTGTAGGGTACAGAGTGTAGGGTGTAGAGTGTAGGGTGTAGAGTGTAGGGTGTAGAGTGTAGGGTATAGAGTGTAGGGTATAGAGTGTAGGGTATAGAGTGTAGGGTATAGAGTGTAGGGTGTAGAGTGTAGGGTGTAGAGTGTAGGGTATAGAGTGTAGGGTATAGAGTGTAGGGTATAGAGTGTAGGGTATAGAGTGTAGGGTGTAGAGTGTAGGGTGTAGAGTGTAGGGTATAGAGTGTAGGGAGTAGAGTGTAGGGTATAGAGTGTAGAGTGTAGGGTATAGAGTGTAGAGTGTAGGGAGTAGAGTGTAGAGTGTAGGGTATAGAGTGTAGAGTGTAGGGTGTAGGGTATAGAGTGTAGGGTATAGAGTGTAGGGTGTAGAGTGTAGGGTATAGAGTGTAGAGTGTAGGGTATAGAGTGTAGGGTACAGAGTGCAGAGTGTAGGGTATAGAGTGTAGGGTATATAGTGTAGAGTGTAGGGTATAGAGTGTAAAGTGTAGGGTATAGAGTGTAGGGTATAGAGTGTAGGGTATAGAGTGTAGAGTGTAGGTTATAGAGTGTAGGGTATAGAGT
Organism: Ranitomeya imitator; assembly: GCF_032444005.1. Taxonomy (NCBI): domain Eukaryota; kingdom Metazoa; phylum Chordata; class Amphibia; order Anura; family Dendrobatidae; genus Ranitomeya; species Ranitomeya imitator. Next base: position 132,843 of record NW_027194832.1, read on the forward strand.
GTAGGGTATAGAGTGTATGGTATAGAGTGTAGAGTGTAGGGTATAGAGTGTAGGGTATAGAGTGTAGAGTGTAGGGATTAGAGTGTAGGGTATAGAGTGTAGGGCATAGAGTGTAGAGTGTAGGGTATAGAGTGTAGGGTATAGAGTGTAGAGTGTAGGGTATAGAGTGTAGGGTATAGAGTGTAGGGTGTAGGATATAGAGTGTAGGCTATAGAGTGTAGGCTATAGAGTGTAGAGTATAGAGTGTAGGGTATAGAGTGTAAGGTATAGAATGTAGAGTGTAAAGTGTAGGGTATAGAGTGTAGTGTATAGAGTGTATGTTATAGAGTGTAGGGTATAGAGTGTAGAGTGTAAGGTATAGAGTGTAGTGTATAGAGTGTATGTTATAGAGTGTAGGGTGTAGAGTGTAGAGTGTAGGGTATAGAGTGTAGGGTATAGAGTGTAGGGTATAGAGTGTAGGGTATACAGTGTATGGTATAGAGTGTAGGGTATAGAGTGTAGAGTGTAGGGTATAGAGTGTAGGGTATAGAGTGTGGGGTATAGAGTGTATGGTATAGATTGTAGGGTATAGGGTATAGAGTGTATGGTGTAGAGTGTAAGGTATAGAGTGTATAGTGTAGGGTATAGAGTGTAGGTTATAGAGTGTAGGGTATAGAGTGTAGAGTGTAGGGTATAGAGTGTATGGTATAGAGTGTAGGGTGTAGAGTGTATGGTATAGAGTGTAGGGTATAGAGTGTAGGGTATAGAGTGTAGAGTGTAGGGTATAGAGTGTATGCTGTAGAGTGTATGGTGTAGAGTGTATGGTATAGAGTGTAGGGTATAGAGTGTAGAGTGTACGGTATAGAGTGTAGGGTATAGAGTGTAGGGTATAGAGTGTATGTTATAGGGTATAGAGTGTAGAGTCTAGGGTATAGAGTTTAGAGTGTAGGGTATAGAGTGTAGGGTATAGAGTGTAAGGTATAGAGTGTAGGGTGTAGAGTGTAGGGTATAGAGTGTAGGGTATAGAGTGTATGGTATAGAGTGTAGGGTATAGCGTGTATGGTATAGAGTGTAGGGTATAGAGTGTAGAGTGTAGGGTATAGAGTGTAGGGTATAGAGTGTAGAGTGTAGGGTATAGAGTGTAGGGTATAGAGTGTAGGGTGTAGGGTGTAGAGTGTAGGGATTAGAGTGTAGGGTATAGAGTGTAGAGTGTAGGGTTTAGAGTGTAGGGTATAGAGTGTAGAGTGTAGGGATTAGATTGTAGGGTATAGAGTGTAGGGTATAGAGTGTATGGTATAGAGTGTAGGGTATACAGTGTAGAGTGTATGGTATAGAGTGTAGTGTATAAAGTGTAGAGTGTAGGGTATAGAGTGTATGGTATAGAGTGTAGGGTGTAGAGTGTATGGTATAGAGTGTAGAGTGTAGGGTATAGAGTGTAGGGTATAGAGTGTAGGGTATAGAGTGTAGAGTGTAGGGTATAGAGTGTAGGGTACAGAGTGCAGAGTGTAGGGTATAGAGTGTAGGGTATATAGTGTAGAGTGTGGGGTAAAGAGTGTAAAGTGTAGGGTATAGAGTGTAGGGTATAGAGTGTAGGGTATAGAGTGTAGAGTGTAGGGTATAGAGTGTAGGGTATAGAGTGTAGGGTATAGAGTGTAGGGTATAGAGTGTAGATTGTAGGGTATAGAGTGTAGGGTATAGAGTGTAGGGTATAGAGTGTAAGGTATAGAGTGTAGGGTATAGAGTGTAGAGTGTAGGGTATAGAGTGTAGGGTATAGAGTGTAGGGTATAGAGTGTAGGGTATAGAGTGTAGGGTAAAGAGTGTAGAGTGTAGGGTACAGAGTGCAGGGTGTAGAGGGTAGGGTATAGAGTGTAGAGTGTAGGGTGTAGAGTGTAGGGTATAGAGTGTAGGGTGTAGAGTGTATGGTGTAGGGTATAGAGTGTAGGGTATAGAGTGCAGGGTATAGAGTGTAGGGTGTAGAGTGTAGGGTGTAGAGTGTAGGGTATAGAGTGTAGGGTATAGAGTGTAGGGTATAGAGTGTAGGGTGTAGGGATTAGAGTGTAGGGTGTAGAGTGTATGGTATAGAGTGTAGGGTATAGAGTGTAGGGTATAGAGTGTAGGGTATAGAGTGTATGTTATAGAGTGTAGGGTATAGAGTGTAGAGTGTAGGGTATAGAGTTTAGAGTGTAGGGTATAGAGTGTAGGGTATAGAGTGTAGGGTATAGAGTGTAGGGTATAGGGTGCAGGGTATAGAGTGTAGGGTATAGAGTGTAGGGTAAAGAGTGTAGAGTGTAGGGTATAGAGTGTAGGGTACATAGTGTAGGGTGTAGAGTGTAGAGTGTAGGGTGTAGAGTGTAGCGTATAGAGTGTAGGGTATAGAGTGTAGGGTATAGAGTGTAGGGTATAGAGTGTAGGGTATAGAGTGTAGGGTGTAGAGTGTAGGGTGTAGGGTATAGAGTGTAGGGTATAGAGTGTAGGGTATAGAGTGTAGGGTGTAGAGTGTAGGGTGTAGAGTGTAGGGTATAGAGTGTAGGGAGTAGAGTGTAGGGTATAGAGTGTAGAGTGTAGGGTATAGAGTGTAGAGTGTAGGGAGTAGAGTGTAGAGTGTAGGGTATAGAGTGTAGAGTGTAGGGTGTAGGGTATAGAGTGTAGGGTATAGAGTGTAGGGTTTAGAGTGTAGGGTATAGAGTGTAGGGTACAGAGTGCAGAGTGTAGGGTATAGAGTGTAGGGTATATAGTGTAGAGTGTAGGGTATAGAGTGTAAAGTGTAGGGTATAGAGTGTAGGGTATAGAGTGTAGGGTATAGAGTGTAGAGTGTAGGGTATAGAGTGTAGGGTATAGAGTGTAGGGTATAGAGTGTAGGGTATAGAGTGTAGAGTGTAGGGTATAGAGTGTAGGGTATAGAGTGTAGGGTATAGAGTGTAGGGTATAGAGTGTAGGGTAAAGAGTGTAGAGTGTAGGGTATAGAGTGTAGGGTACAGAGTGTAGGGTGTAGAGTGTAGGGTGTAGAGTGTAGGGTGTAGAGGGTAGCGTATAGAGTGTAGGGTATAGAGTGTAGGGTATAGAGTGTAGGGTATAGAGTGTAGGGTGTAGAGTGTAGGGTGTAGAGTGTAGGGTATAGAGTGTAGGGTATAGAGTGTAGGGTATAGAGTGTAGGGTATAGAGTGTAGAGTGTAGGGTGTAGGGTATAGAGTGTAGGGTATAGAGTGTAGGGTGTAGAGTGTAGTTTATAGAGTGTAGAGTGTAGGGTATAGAGTGTAGGGTACAGAGTGCAGAGTGTAGGGTATAGAGTGTAGGGTATATAGTGTAGAGTGTAGGGTATAGAGTGTAAAGTGTAGGGTATAGAGTGTAGGGTATAGAGTGTAGAGTGTAGGGTATAGAGTGTAGGGTATAGAGTGTATTGTATAGAGTGTAGGGTATAGAGTGTAGAGTGTAGGGTATAGAGTGTAGGGTATAGAGTGTAGGGTATAGAGTGTAGGGTATAGAGTGTAGGGTATAGAGTGTAGAGTGTAGGGTATAGAGTGTAGGGTATAGAGTGTAGGGTATAGAGTGTAGGGTATAGAGTTTAGAGTGTAGGGTATAGAGTGTAGTTTATAGAGTGTAAGGTATAGAGTGTAGAGTGTAGGGTATAGAGTGTAGGGTATAGAGTGTAGGGTATAGAGTGTAGGGTAAAGAGTGTAGAGTGTAGGGTACAGAGTGCAGGGTGTAGAGGGTAGGGTATAGAGTGTAGAGTGTAGGGTGTAGATTGTAGGGTATAGAGTGTAGGGTGTAGAGTGTAGGGTGTAGGGTATAGAGTGTAGGGTATAGAGTGCAAGGTATAGAGTGTAGGGTGTAGAGTGTAGAGTGTAGGGTATAGAGTGTAGGGTATAGAGTGTAGGGTATAGAGTGTAGGGTGTAGGGATTAGAGTGTAGGGTGTAGAGTGTATGGTATAGAGTGTAGGGTATAGAGTGTAGGGTATAGAGTGTAGGGTATAGAGTGTATGTTATAGAGTGTAGGGTATAGAGTGTAGAGTGTAGGGTATAGAGTTTAGAGTGTAGGGTATAGAGTGTAGGGTATAGAGTGTAGGGTATAGAGTGTAGGGTATAGAGTGTAGGGTATAGGGTGTAGGGTATAGAGTGTAGGGTATAGAGTGTAGGGTAAAGAGTGTAGAGTGTAGGGTATAGAGTGTAGGGTACAGAGTGTAGGGTGTAGAGTGTAGGGTGTAGAGTGTAGGGTGTAGAGTGTAGCGTATAGAGTGTAGGGTATAGAGTGTAGGGTATAGAGTGTAGGGTATAGATTGTAGGGTGTAGAGTGTAGGGTGTAGAGTGTAGGGTATAGAGTGTAGGGTATAGAGTGTAGGGTATAGAGTGTAGGGTGTAGAGTGTAGGGTGTAGAGTGTAGGGTATAGAGTGTAGGGAGTAGAGTGTAGGGTATAGAGTGTAGAGTGTAGGGTATAGAGTGTAGACTGTAGGGAGTAGAGTGTAGAGTGTAGGGTATAGAGTGTAGAGTGTAGGGTGTAGGGTATAGAGTGTAGGGTATGGAGTGTAGGGTGTAGAGTGTAGGGTATAGAGTGTAGAGTGTAGGGTATAGAGTGTAGGGTGTAGGGTATAGAGTGTGGCGTATAGAGTATAGGGTGTAGAGTGTAGGGTATAGAGTGTAGGGTGTAGGGTATAGAGTGTAGAGTGTAGGGTATAGAGTGTAGGGTATAGAGTGTAGGGTATAGAGTGTAGGGTATAGAGTGTAGGGAATAGAGTGTAGGGTGTAAGGTGTAGAGTGTAGGGTATAGAGTGTAGGGTATATACTGTAGGGTATAGAGTGTAGGCTATAGAGTGTAGGGTATAGAGTATAGAGTGTAGGGTATAGAGTGTAGGGTATAGAGTGTAGGGTATAGAGTGTAGGGTATAGAGTGTAGGGTATAGGGTATAGAGTGTAAGGTGTAGAGTGTAGGGTGTAGAGTGTAGGGTATAGAGTGTAGGGTATAGAGTGTAGGGTGTAGGGTATAGAGTGTATGGTATAGAGTGTAGGGTATAGAGTGTAGAGTGTAGGGTATAGAGCTTAGGGTGTAGAGTGTAGGGTATAGAGTGTAGAGTTTAGGGTATAGAGTGTGGGGCATAGAGTGTATGGTATACAGTGTAGAGTGCAGGGTATAGAGTGTATAGTGTAGGGTATAGAGTGTAGGGTATAGAGTGTATGGTATAGAGTGTAGGGTATAAAGTTTAGAGTGTAGGGTATAGAGTGTAGGGTATAGAGTGTATGGTATAGAGTGTAGAGTGTAAGGTATAGAGTGTAGGGTATAGAGTGTAGAGTGTAGGGATTAGAGTGTAGGGTATAGAGTGTAGAGTGTAGGGTATACAGTGTAGGGTATAGAGTGTAGAGTGTAGGGTATAGAGTGTAGGGTATAGAGTGTAGGGTGTAGGATATAGAGTGTAGGCTATAGAGTGTAGGCTATAGAGTGTAGGCTATAGAGTGTAGAGTATAGAGTGTAGGGTATAGAGTGTAGGGTATAGAATGTAGAGTGTAAAGTGTAGGGTATAGAGTGTAGTGTATAGAGTGTATGTTATAGAGTGTAGGGTATAGAGTGTATGTTATAGAGTGTAGGGTGTAGAGTGTAGGGTATAGAGTGTAGGGTATAGAGTGTAGGGTATAGAGTGTAGGGTATAGAGTGTAGGGTATACAGTGTATGGTATAGAGTGTAGGGTATAGAGTGTAGAGTGTAGGGTATAGAGTGTAGGGTATAGAGTGTAGGGTGTAGAGTGTAGGGTGTAGAGTGTATGGTATAGAGTGTAGGGTATAGAGTGTAGGGTATAGAGTGTAGAGTGTAGGGTATATAGTGTAGGGTATAGAGCTTAGGGTGTAGAGTGTAGGATATAGAGTGTAGAGTTTAGGGTATAGAGTGTGGGGCATAGAGTGTATGGTATACAGTGTAGAGTGTAGAGTGTAGGGTATAGAGTGTATAGTGTAGGGTATAGAGTGTAGGGTGTAGAGTGTAGGGTGTAGAGTGTAGGGTGTAGAGTGTAGGCTGTAGAGTGTATGGTATAGAGTGTAGGGTATAGAGTGTAGAGTTTAGGGTAGAGAGTGTGGGGCATAGAGTGTATGGTATACAGTGTAGAGTGTAGGGTATAGAGTGTATAGTGTAGGGTATAGAGTGTAGGGTATAGAGTGTATGGTATAGAGTGTAGGGTATAAAGTGTAGAGTGTAGGGTATAGAGTGTATGGTATAGAGTGTAGGGTATAAAGTGTAGAGTGTAGGGTATAGAGTGTAGGGTATAGAGTGTAGGGTATAGAGTGTAGGGTAAAGAGTGTAGAGTGTAGGGTACAGAGTGCAGGGTGTAGAGTGTAGGGTATAGAGTGTAGAGTGTAGGTTGTAGAGTGTAGGGTATAGAGTGTAGGGTATAGAGTGTAGGGTATAGAGTGTAGGGTATAAAGTGTAGGGTGTAGGGTATAGAGTCTCAACCAATCACAACAACCTGACAAAAGCCGGAATTAGGAAGATGGCAGATGAAGGCCAGGAGAGGTATGTCAGTGACTGGAAGAATGATATCATCAGCTCACAGAAACTGACCATGTACCGGAGCCTACAGAGAGACTACAGACTGGCCCCATATCTGGAGAAACTCCCGGACCCCAGAGACCGCCAGATCCTGAGCCGATATAGACTCAGCGCCCACAGTCTGGCCATCGAATGTGGCCGACACAGGCAGAGCTACAAGCCCAGGGAGGAAAGACTGTGCCAACACTGTGACCAGGAGGCCATAGAGGACGAAACCCACTTCCTGCTACACTGCTCCAAATACTCAGCAGTGAGGGACACTCACTTCAGGAGACTCTCACATCTCTTCCCAGACTTCATCACCATGAAGGAGGAAGAGAAAACATATATCTTGCTGGGAGAAGAAGAGAGAGCGGTGGAGATAGCAGCGCGGTATGTGAGCGAATGCCATAGACTGCGAGAAAGAGAACTATGATGCCATGGACTATAGCCCCCAACCTGGATCTGCCCCATCCACCTCCCCTATGCCATGGACTATAGCCCCCACAATGGACCTGCCCCATCCACCTCCCCTATGCCATGGACTATAGCCCCCAACCTGAACCTGCCCCATCCACCTCCCCTATGCCATGGACTATAGCCCCCAACCTGGATCTGCCCCATCCACCTCCCCTATGCCATGGACTATAGCCCCCAACCTGGATCTGCCCCATCCACCTCCCCCCACAGCTCCTACCCAACATCCCCTCAGTCCCTATCCCTATTGCCTCTATACACTTGCTTTGGCAAAACTGATGTGTATTTGGTCCTGCCAATAAAGCTTCTTTGAATCTTGAATCTTGAATGAGTGTAGGGTATAGAGTGCAGGTTGTAGAGTGTAGGGTATAGAGTGTATGGTATAGGGTGTAGGGTATAAAGTGTAGGGTATAGAGTGTAGGGTATAGAGTGTAGGGTATAGAGTGTAGGGTATAGAGTGTAGGCTATAGAGTGTAGAGTATATAGTGTAGAGTGTAGGGTATAGAGTGTAGGGTATAGAGTGTAGGGTATAGAGTGTGGAGTATAGAGTGTAAGTATAGAATGTAGAGTGTAGAGTGTAGGGTGTAGAGTGCAAAGTGTAGGGTATAGAGTGTAAGATATAGAGTGTAGTGTATAGAGTGTATGTTATAGAGTGTAGGGTATAGGGTGTAGAGTTTAGGGTATAAAGTGTAGTGTATAGATTGTATGGTATAGAGTGTATGGTATAGAGTGTAGAGTGTAGGGTATAGAGTGTAGGGTATAGAGTGTAGGGCATAGAGTGTAGGGTGTAGAGTGTAGGGTATAGAGTGTAGGGTATAGAGTGTAGGTTATAGAGTGTAGCGTATAGAGCGTAGGGTGTAGGGTATAGAGTGTAGGGTATAGAGTGTAGGGTATAGAGTGTAGGGTATAGAGTGTATGGTATAGAGCTTAGGGTGTAGAGTGTAGGGTATAGAATGTAGAGTTTAGGGTAGAGAGTGTGGGGCATAGAGTGTATGGTATACAGTGTAGAGTGTAGGGTATAGAGTGTATAGTGTAGGGTATAGAGTGTATGGTATAGAGTGTATGGTATAGAGTGTAGGGTATAAAGTGTAGAGTGTAGGGTATAGAGTGTATGGTATAAAGTGTAGGGTATAAAGTGTAGAGTGTAGGGTATAGAGTGTAGGGTATACAGTGTATGGTATAGAGTGTAGGGTATAGAGTGTAGAGTGTAGGGTATAGAGTGTAGGGTATAGAGTGTAGGGTATAGAGTGTAGGGTATAGATTGTAGGGTATAGGGTATAGGGTATAGAGTGTATGGTGTAGAGTGTAGGGTATAGAGTGTAGGGTGTAGGGTGTAGAGTGTGGGGTGTAGAGTGGTGTAGAGTGTAGGATATAGAGTGTATGGTATAGAGTGTAGGGTATAGAGTATAGCGTGTATGGTATAGAGTGTAGTGTATAGAGTGTAGGGTATAGGGTATAGAGTGTAGGGTATAGAGTGTAGGGTATAGATTTTAGAGTGTAGGGTATAGAGTGTAAGGTATAGAGTGTAGGGTAAAGAGTGTAGAGTGTAGGGTACAGAGTGCAGGGTGTAGAGTGTAGGGTATAGAGTGTAGAGTGTAGAGTGTAGGGTGTAGAGTGTAGGGTATAGAGTGTAGGGTATAGAGTGTAGGGTATAGAGTGTAGGGTATAAAGTGTAGGGTGTAGGGTATAGAGTGTAGGGTATAGAGTGCAGGTTGTAGAGTGTAGGGTATAGAGTGTATGGTATAGTGTGTAGGGTATAGAGTGTAGGGTATAGAGTGTAGGGTATAGAGTGTAGGGTATAGAGTGTAGGGTATAGAGTGTAGGCTATAGAGTGTAGAGTATATAGTGTAGAGTGTAGGGTATAGAGTGTAGGGTATAGAGTGTAGGGAATAGAGTGTGGAGTATAGAGTGTAGGGTATAGAATGTAGAGTGTAGAGTGTAGGGTGTAGAGTGCAAAGTGTAGGGTATAGAGTGTAAGATATAGAGTGTAGTGTATAGAGTGTATGTTATAGAGTGTAGGGTATAGAGTGTAGAGTTTAGGGTATAGAGTGCAGTGTATAGATTGTATGGTATAGAGTGTATGGTATAGAGTGTAGAGTGTAGGGTATAGAGTGTAGGGTATAGAGTGTAGGGCATAGAGTGTAGGGTGTAGAGTGTAGGGTATAGAGTGTAGGGTATAGAGTGTAGGGTATAGAGTGTAGGTTATAGAGTGTAGCGTATAGAGCGTAGGGTGTAGGGTATAGAGTGTAGGGTATAGAGTGTAGGGTATAGAGTGTAGGGTATAGAGTGTATGGTATAGAGCTTAGGGTGTAGAGTGTAGGGTATAGAATGTAGAGTTTAGGGTAGAGAGTGTGGGGCATAGAGTGTATGGTATACAGTGTAGAGTGTAGGGTATAGAGTGTATAGTGTAGGGTATAGAGTGTAGGGTATAGAGTGTATGGTATAGAGTGTAGGGTATAAAGTGTAGAGTGTAGGGTATAGAGTGTATGGTATAGAGTGTAGGGTATAAAGTGTAGAGTGTAGGGTATAGAGTGTATGGTATAGAGTTTAGGGTGTAGAGTGTAGGGTATAGAGTGTAGAGTTTAGGGTATAGAGTGTGGGGCATAGAGTGTATGGTATACAGTGTAGAGTGTAGAGTGTAGGGTATAGAGTGTAGCGTATAGAGCGTAGGGTGAAGGGTATAGAGTGTAGGGTATAGAGTGTAGAGTGTAGGGTATAGAGTGTAGGGTATAGAGCTTAGGGTGTAGAGTGTAGGGTATAGAGTGTAGAGTTTAGGGTATAGAGTGTGGGGCATAGAGTGTATGGTATACAGTGTAGAGTGTAGGGTATAGAGTGTATAGTGTAGGGTATAGAGTGTAGCGTATAGAGCGTAGGGTGTAGGGTATAGAGTGTAGGGTATAGAGTGTAGGGTATAGAGTGTAGGGTATAAAGTGTAGAGTGTATGGTATAGAGTGTAGGGTATAGAGTGTAAAGTGTAGGGTATAGAGTGTATGGTATAGAGTGTAGGGTGTAGAGTGTATGGTATAGAGTGTAGGGTATAGAGTGTAGAGTGTAGGGTATAGAGTGTAGGGTATAGAGTGTAGGCTATAGAGTGTAGGGTATAGAGTGTAGGGTATAGAGTGTAGGGTACAGAGTGTAGAGTGTAGGGTATAGAGTGTAGGGTACAGAGTGCAGGGTGTAGAGTGTAGGGTATAGAGTGTAGAGTGTAGGGTATAGAGTTTAGGGTATAGTGTGTAGGGTATATAGTGTAGAGTGTAGGGTATAGAGTGTAGAGTGTAGGGTATAGAGTGTAGGGTATAGAGTGTAGGGTATAGAGTGTAGGGTATAGAGTGTAGAGTGTAGGGTATAGAGTGTAGGGTGTAGAGTGTAGGGTATAGAGTGTAGGGTATAGAGTGTATGGTATAGAGTGTAGGGTATAAAGTGTAGAGTGTAGGGTATAGAGTGTATGGTATAGAGTGTAGGGTATAAAGTGTAGAGTGTAGGGTATATAGTGTAAGGTATAGAGTGTAGGCTATAGAGTGTAGAGATTAGAGTGTAGGGTATAGAATGTAGAGTGTAGGGTGTAGAGTGTAAAGTGTAGGGTATAGAGTGTAGGATATAGAGTGTAGAGTGTAGGGTATAGAGTGTAGGGTATACAGTGTATGGTATAGTGTGTAGGGTATAGAGTGTAGAGTGTAGGGTATAGAGTGTAGGGTATAGAGTGTAGGGTATAGATTGTAGGGTATAGGGTATAGGGTATAGAGTGTATGGTGTAGAGTGTAGGGTATAGAGTGTAGGGTGTAGGGTGCAGAGTGTGGGGTGTAGAGTGGTGTAGAGTGTAGGATGTAGAGTGTATGGTATAGAGTGTAGGGTATAGAGTATAGCGTGTATGGTATAGAGTGTAGTGTATAGAGTGTAGGGTATAGGGTATAGAGTGTAGGGTATAGAGTGTAGGGTATAGATTTTAGAGTGTAGAGTATAGAGTGTAAGGTATAGAGTGTAGGGTGTGGAGTGTAGGGTATAGAGTGTATGGTATAGAGTGTAGGGTATAGAGTGTATGGTATAGAGTGTAGAGTGTAGGGTATAGAGTGTATTTTATAGAGTGTAGGGTATAGAGTGTAGGGTATAGAGTGTAGATTGTAGGGTATAGAGTGTAGGGTATAGAGTGTAGAGTGTAGGGTATAGAGTGTAGGGTATAGAGTGTAGGGTATAGAGTGTAGAGTGTAGGGATTAGAGTGTAGGGATTAGAGTGTAGGGTATAGAGTGTAGAGTGTAGAGTATAGAGTGTAGGGTATAGAGTGTAGGGATTAGAGTGTAGGGATTAGAGTGTAGGGATTAGAGTGTAGGGATTAGAGTGTAGGGTATAGAGTGTAGGGTATAGAGTGTAGGGTATAGTGTGTATGGTATAGAGTGTAGGGTATAAAGTGTAGAGTGTATGGTATAGAGTGTAGGGTATAGAGTGTAAAGTGTAGGGTATAGAGTGTATGGTATAGAGTGTAGGGTGTAGAGTGTATGGTATAGAGTGTAGGGTATAGAGTGTAGAGTGTAGGGTATAGAGTGTAGGGTATAGAGTGTAGGCAATAGAGTGTAGGGTATAGAGTGTAGGGTATAGAGTGTAGGGTACAGAGTGTAGAGTGTAGGGTATACAGTGTAGGGTACAGAGTGCAGGGTGTAGAGTGTAGGGTATAGAGTGTAGAGTGTAGGGTATAGAGTTTAGGGTATAGTGTGTAGGGTATATAGTGTAGAGTGTAGGGTATAGAGTGTAGAGTGTAGGGTATAGAGTGTAGGGTATAGAGTGTAGGGTATAGAGTGTAGGGTATAGAGTGTAGAGTGTAGGGTATAGAGTGTAGGGTGTAGAGTGTAGGGTATAGAGTGTAGGGTATAGAGTATATGGTATAGAGTGTATGGTATAGTGTGTAGGGTATAGAGTGTAGGGTATAGAGTGTAGAGTGTAGGGTATAGACTGTAGGGTATAGAGTGTAGAGTGTAGGGTATAGAGTGTAGGGTATAGAGTGTAGGGTATAGAGTGTAGAGTGTAGGGTATAGAGTGTATGGTATAGAGTGTAGGGTATAGAGTGTAGAGTGTAGGGTATAGAGTGTAGAATGTAGGGTATAGAGTGTATGGTATAGAGTTTAGGGTGTAGAGTGTAGGGTATAGAGTGTAGAGTTTAGGGTATAGAGTGTCGGGCATAGAGTGTATGGTATACAGTGTAGAGTGTAGGGTATAGAGTGTATAGTGTAGGGTATAGAGTGTAGCGTATAGAGCGTAGGGTGTAGGGTATAGAGTGTAGAGTGTAGGGTATAGAGTGTAGGGTATAGAGCTTAGGGTGTAGAGTGTAGGGTATAGAGTGTAGAGTTTAGGGCATAGAGTGTGGGGCATAGAGTGTATGGTATACAGTGTAGAGTGTAGGGTATAGAGTGTATAGTGTAGGGTATAGAGTGTAGCGTATAGAGCGTAGGGTGTAGGGTATAGAGTGTAGGGTATAGAGTGTAGGGTATAGAGTGTAGGGTATAGAGTGTAGGGTATAGAGTGTAGGGTATAGAGCTTAGGGTGTAGAGTGTAGGGTATAGAGTGTAGAGTTTAGGGTATAGAGTGTGGGGCATAGAGTGTATGGTATACAGTGTAGAGTGTAGGGTATAGAGTGTAGAGTGTAGGGTATAGAGTGTAGGGTATAGAGTGTAGGGTATAGAGTGTATGGTATAGAGTGTAGGGTATAAAGTGTAGAGTGTAGGGTATAGAGTGTAGGGTATAGAGTGTAGGTTATAGAGTGTAGCGTATAGAGCGTAGGGTGTAGGGTATAGAGTGTAGGGTATAGAGTGTAGGGTATAGAGTGTAGGGTATAGAGTGTAGGGTATAGATTGTATGGTATAGAGCTTAGGGTGTAGAGTGTAGGGTATAGAATGTAGAGTTTAGGGTAGAGAGTGTGGGGCATAGAGTGTATGGTATACAGTGTAGAGTGTAGGGTATAGAGTGTATAGTGTAGGGTATAGAGTGTAGGGTATAGAGTGTATGGTATAGAGTGTAGGGTATAAAGTGTAGAGTGTAGGGTATAGAGTGTATGGTATAGAGTGTAGGGTATAAAGTGTAGAGTGTAGGGTATAGAGTGTAGGGTATAGAGTGTAGGCTATAGAGTGTAGAGTTTAGAGTGTAGGGTATAGAATGTAGAGTGTAGGGTGTAGATTGTAAAGTGTAGGGTATAGAGTGTAGGATATAGAGTGTAGAGTGTAGGGTATAGAGTGTAGGGTATACAGTGTATGGTATAGAGTGTAGGGTATAGAGTGTAGAGTGTAGGGTATAGAGTGTAGGGTATAGAGTGTAGGGTATAGAGTGTAGGGTATAGATTGTAGGGTATAGGGTTTAGGGTATAGAGTGTATGGTGTAGAGTGTAGGGTATAGATTGTAGGGTGTAGGGTGTAGAGTGTGGGGTGTAGAGTGGTGTAGAGTGTAGGATGTAGAGTGTATGGTATAGAGTGTAGGGTATAGAGTATAGCGTGTATGGTATAGAGTGTAGTGTATAGAGTGTAGGGTATAGGGTATAGAGTGTAGGGTATAGAGTGTAGGGTATAGATTTTAGAGTGTAGGGTATAGAGTGTAAGGTATAGAGTGTAGGGTGTGGAGTGTAGGGTATAGAGTGTAGGGTATAGAGTGTATGGTATAGAGTGTAGGGTATAGAGTGTATGGTATAGAGTGTAGAGTGTAGGGTATAGAGTGTATTTTATAGAGTGTAGGGTATAGAGTGTAGGGTATAGAGTGTAGAGTGTAGGGTATAGAGTGTAGGGTATAGAGTGTAGAGTGTAGGGTATAGAGTGTAGGGTATAGAGAGTAGGGTATAGAGTGTAGAGTGTAGGGATTAGAGTGTAGGGATTAGAGTGTAGGGTATAGAGTGTAGAGTGTAGAGTATAGAGTGTAGGGTATAGAGTGTAGGGATTAGAGTGTAGGGATTAGAGTGTAGGGATTAGAGTGTAGGGATTAGAGTGTAGGGATTAGAGTGTAGGGTATAGAGTGTAGGGTATAGAGTGTAGGGTATAGAGTGTAGGGTATAGTGTGTATGGTATAGAGTGTAGGGTATAAAGTGTAGAGTGTATGGTATAGAGTGTAGGGTATAGAGTGTAAAGTGTAGGATATAGAGTGTATGGTATAGAGTGTAGGATGTAGAGTGTATGGTATAGAGTGTAGGGTATAGAGTGTAGAGTGTAGGGTATAGAGTGTAGGGTATAGAGTGTAGGGTATAGAGTGTAGGGTATAGAGTGTAGGGTACAGAGTGTAGAGTGTAGGGTATAGAGTGTAGGGTACATAGTGCAGGGTGTAGAGTGTAGGGTATAGAGTGTAGAGTGTAGGGTATAGAGTTTAGGGTATAGTGTGTAGGGTATATAGTGTAGAGTGTAGGGTATAGAGTATAGAGTGTAGGGTATAGAGTGTAGGGTATAGAGTGTAGGGTATAGAGTGTAGGGTATAGAGTGTAGGGTATAGAGTGTAGAGTGTAGGGTATAGAGTGTAGGGTGTAGAGTGTAGGGTATAGAGTATAGGGTATAGAGTATATGGTATAGAGTGTATGGTATAGAGTGTAGGGTATAGAGTGTAGGGTATAGAGTGTAGAGTGTAGGGTATAGAGTGTAGGGTTTAGGGTATAGAGTGTGGGGCATAGAGTGTATGGTATACAGTGTAGAGTGTAGAGTGTAGGGTATAGATTGTAGCGTATAGAGCGTAGGGTGTAGGGTATAGAGTGTAGGGTATAGAGTGTAGAGTGTAGGGTATAGAGTGTATGGTATAGAGTTTAGGGTGTAGAGTGTAGGGTATAGAGTGTAGAGTTTAGGGTATAGAGTGTGGGGCATAGAGTGTATGGTATACAATGTAGAGTGTAGAGTGTAGGGTATAGAGTGTAGCGTATAGAGCGTAGGGTGTAGGGTATAGAGTGTAGGGTATAGAGTGTAGAGTATAGGGTATAGAGTGTAGGGTATAGAGCTTAGGGTGTAGAGTGTAGGGTATAGAGTGTAGAGTTTAGGGTATAGAGTGTGGGGCATAGAGTGTATGGTATACAGTGTAGAGTGTAGGGTATAGAGTGTATAGTGTAGGGTATAGAGTGTAGCGTATAGAGCGTAGGGTGTAGGGTATAGAGTGTAGGGTATAGAGTGTAGGGTATAGAGTGTAGGGTATAGAGTGTAGGGTATAGAGCTTAGGGTGTAGAGTGTAGGGTATAGAGTGTAGAGTTTAGGGTATAGAGTGTGGGGCATAGAGTGTATGGTATACAGTGTAGAGTGTAGGGTATAGAGTGTATAGTGTAGGGTATAGAGTGTAGGGTATAGAGTGTAGGGTATAGAGTGTATGGTATAGAGTGTAGGGTATAAAGTGTAGAGTGTAGGGTATAGAGTGTAGGGTATAGAGTGTAGGTTATAGAGTGTAGCGTATAGAGCGTAGGGTGTAGGGTATAGAGTGTAGGGTATAGAGTGTAGGGTATAGATTGTATGGTATAGAGCTTAGGGTGTAGAGTGTAGGGTATAGAATGTAGAGTTTAGGGTAGAGAGTGTGGGGCATAGAGTGTATGGTATACAGTGTAGAGTGTAGGGTATAGAGTGTATAGTGTAGGGTATAGAGTGTAGGGTATAGAGTGTATGGTATAGAGTGTAGGGTATAAAGTGTAGAGTGTAGGGTATAGAGTGTATGGTATAGAGTGTAGGGTATAAAGTGTAGAGTGTAGGGTATAGAGTGTAGGGTATAGAGTGTAGGCTATAGAGTGTAGAGTTTAGAGTGTAGGGTATAGAATGTAGAGTGTAGGGTGTAGAGTGTAAAGTGTAGGGTATAGAGTGTAGGATATAGAGTGTAGAGTGTAGGGTATAGAGTGTAGGGTATACAGTGTATGGTATAGAGTGTAGGGTATAGAGTGTAGAGTGTAGGGTATAGAGTGTAGGGTATAGAGTGTAGGGTATAGAGTGTAGGGTATAGATTGTAGGGTATAGGGTATAGGGTATAGAGTGTATGGTGTAGAGTGTAGGGTATAGAGTGTAGGGTGTAGGTTGTAGAGTGTGGGGTGTAGAGTGGTGTAGAGTGTAGGATGTAGAGTGTATGGTATAGAGTGTAGGGTATAGAGTATAGCGTGTATGGTATAGAGTGTAGTGTATAGAGTGTAGGGTATAGAGTATAGAGTGTAGGGTATAGAGTGTAGGGTATAGATTTTAGAGTGTAGGGTATAGAGTGTAAGGTATAGAGTGTAGGGTGTGGAGTGTAGGGTATAGAGTGTAGGGTATAGAGTGTATGGTATAGAGTGTAGGGTATAGAGTGTATGGTATAGAGTGTAGAGTGTAGGGTATAGAGTGTATTTTATAGAGTGTAGGGTATAGAGTGTAGGGTATAGAGTGTAGAGTGTAGGGTATAGAGTGTAGGGTATAGAGTGTAGAGTGTAGGGTATAGAGTGTAGGGTATAGAGTGTAGGGTATAGAGTGTAGAGTGTAGGGATTAGAGTGTAGGGATTAGAGTGTAGGGTATAGAGTGTAGAGTGTAGAGTATAGAGTGTAGGGTATAGAGTGTAGGGATTAGAGTGTAGGGATTAGAGTGTAGGGATTAGAGTGTAGGGATTAGAGTGTAGGGTATAGAGTGTAGGGTATAGAGTGTAGAGTTTAGGGTATAGAGTGTGGGGCATAGAGTGTATGGTATACAGTGTAGAGTGTAGGGTATAGAGTGTATAGTGTAGGGTATAGAGTGTAGGGTATAGATTGTATGGTATAGAGCTTAGGGTGTAGAGTGTAGGGTATAGAATGTAGAGTTTAGGGTAGAGAGTGTGGGGCATAGAGTGTATGGTATACAGTGTAGAGTGTAGGGTATAGAGTGTATAGTGTAGGGTATAGAGTGTAGGGTATAGAGTGTATGGTATAGAGTGTAGGGTATAAAGTGTAGAGTGTAGGGTATAGAGTGTATGGTATAGAGTGTAGGGTATAAAGTGTAGAGTGTAGGGTATAGAGTGTAGGGTATAGAGTGTAGGCTATAGAGTGTAGAGTTTAGAGTGTAGGGTATAGAATGTAGAGTGTAGGGTGTAGAGTGTAAAGTGTAGGGTATAGAGTGTAGGATATAGAGTGTAGAGTGTAGGGTTTAGAGTGTAGGGTATACAGTGTATGGTATAGAGTGTAGGGTATAGAGTGTAGAGTGTAGGGTATAGAGTGTAGGGTATAGAGTGTAGGGTATAGAGTGTAGGGTATAGATTGTAGGGTATAGGGTATAGGGTATAGAGTGTATGGTGTAGAGTGTAGGGTATAGAGTGTAGGGTGTAGGTTGTAGAGTGTGGGGTGTAGAGTGGTGTAGAGTGTAGGATGTAGAGTGTATGGTATAGAGTGTAGGGTATAGAGTATAGCGTGTATGGTATAGAGTGTAGTGTATAGAGTGTAGGGTATAGGGTATAGAGTGTAGGGTATAGAGTGTAGGGTATAGATTTTAGAGTGTAGGGTATAGAGTGTAAGGTATAGAGTGTAGGGTGTGGAGTGTAGGGTATAGAGTGTAGGGTATAGAGTGTATGGTATAGAGTGTAGGGTATAGAGTGTATGGTATAGAGTGTAGAGTGTAGGGTATAGAGTGTATTTTATAGAGTGTAGGGTATAGAGTGTAGGGTATAGAGTGTAGAGTGTAGGTTATAGAGTGTAGGGTATAGAGTGTAGAGTGTAGGGTATAGAGTGTAGGGTATAGAGTGTAGGGTATAGAGTGTAGAGTGTAGGGATTAGAGTGTAGGGATTAGAGTGTAGGGTATAGAGTGTAGAGTGTAGAGTATAGAGTGTAGGGTATAGAGTGTAGGGATTAGAGTGTAGGGATTAGAGTGTAGGGATTAGAGTGTAGGGATTAGAGTGTAGGGTATAGAGTGTAGGGTATAGAGTGTAGAGTTTAGGGTATAGAGTGTGGGGCATAGAGTGTATGGTATACAGTGTAGAGTGTAGGGTATAGAGTGTATAGTGTAGGGTATAGAGTGTAGGGTATAGATTGTATGGTATAGAGCTTAGGGTGTAGAGTGTAGGGTATAGAATGTAGAGTTTAGGGTAGAGAGTGTGGGGCATAGAGTGTATGGTATACAGTGTAGAGTGTAGGGTATAGAGTGTATAGTGTAGGGTATAGAGTGTAGGGTATAGAGTGTATGGTATAGAGTGTAGGGTATAAAGTGTAGAGTGTAGGGTATAGAGTGTATGGTATAGAGTGTAGGGTATAAAGTGTAGAGTGTAGGGTATAGAGTGTAGGGTATAGAGTGTAGGCTATAGAGTGTAGAGTTTAGAGTGTAGGGTATAGAATGTAGAGTGTAGGGTGTAGAGTGTAAAGTGTAGGGTATAGAGTGTAGGATATAGAGTGTAGAGTGTAGGGTATAGAGTGTAGGGTATACAGTGTATGGTATAGAGTGTAGGGTATAGAGTGTAGAGTGTAGGGTATAGAGTGTAGGGTATAGAGTGTAGGGTATAGAGTGTAGGGTATAGATTGTAGGGTATAGGGTATAGGGTATAGAGTGTATGGTGTAGAGTGTAGGGTATAGAGTGTAGGGTGTAGGGTGTAGAGTGTGGGGTGTAGAGTGGTGTAGAGTGTAGGATGTAGAGTGTATGGTATAGAGTGTAGTGTATAGAGTATAGCGTGTATGGTATAGAGTGTAGTGTATAGAGTGTAGGGTATAGGGTATAGAGTGTAGGGTATAGAGTGTAGGGTATAGATTTTAGAGTGTAGGGTATAGAGTGTAAGGTAAAGAGTGTAGGGTGTGGAGTGTAGGGTATAGAGTGTATGGTATAGAGTGTAGGGTATAGAGTGTATGGTATAGAGTGTAGAGTGTAGGGTATAGAGTGTATTTTATAGAGTGTAGGGTATAGAGTGTAGGGTATAGAGTGTAGAGTGTAGGGTATAGAGTGTAGGGTATAGAGTGTAGAGTGTAGGGTATAGAGTGTAGGGTATAGAGTGTAGGGTATGGAGTGTAGAGTGTAGGAATTAGAGTGTAGGGATTAGAGTGTAGGGTATAGAGTGTAGAGTGTAGAGTATAGAGTGTAGGGTATAGAGTGTAGGGATTAGAGTGTAGGGATTAGAGTGTAGGGATTAGAGTGTAGGGATTAGAGTGTAGGGTATAGAGTGTAGGGTATAGAGTGTAGGGTATAGTGTGTATGGTATAGAGTGTAGGGTATAAAGTGTAGAGTGTATGGTATAGAGTGTAGGGTATAGAGTGTAAAGTGTAGGGTATAGAGTGTATGGTATAGAGTGTAGGGTGTAGAGTGTATGGTATAGAGTGTAGGGTATAGAGTGTAGAGTGTAGGGTATAGAGTGTAGGGTATAGACTGTAGGGTATAGAGTGTAGGGTATAGAGTGTAGGGTAAAGAGTGTAGAGTGTAGGGTATAGAGTGTAGGGTACAGAGTGCAGGGTGTAGAGTGTAGGGTATAGAGTGTAGAGTGTAGGGTATAGAGTTTAGGGTATAGTGTGTAGGGTATATAGTGTAGAGTGTAGGGTATAGAGTATAGAGTGTAGGGTATAGAGTGTAGGGTATAGAGTGTAGGGTATAGAGTGTAGAGTGTAGGGTATAGAGTGTGGGGTGTAGAGTGTAGGGTATAGAGTGTAGGGTATAGAGTATATGGTATAGAGTGTATGGTATAGAGTGTAGGGTATAGAGTGTAGAGTGTAGGGTATAGAGTGTAGGGTATAGAGTGTAGAGTGTAGGGTATAGAGTGTAGGGTATAGAGTGTAGGGTATAGAGTGTAGAGTGTAGGGTATAGAGTGTAGGGTATAGAGTGTAGGGTATAGAGTGTAGAGTGTAGGGTATAGAGTGTATGGTATAGAGTGTAGGGTATAGAGTGTAGAGTGTAGGGTATAGAGTGTAGAGTGTAGGGTATAGAGTGCATGGTATAGAGTTTAGGGTGTAGAGTGTAGGGTATAGAGTGTAGAGTTTAGGGTATAGAGTGTGGGGCATAGAGTGTATGGTATACAGTGTAGAGTGTAGAGTGTAGGGTATAGAGTGTAGCGTATAGAGCGTAGGGTGTAGGGTATAGAGTGTAGGGTATAGAGTGTAGAGTGTAGGGTATAGAGTGTAGGGTATAGAGCTTAGGGTGTAGAGTGTAGGGTATAGAGTGTAGAGTTTAGGGTATAGAGTGTGGGGCATAGAGTGTATGGTATGCAGTGTAGAGTGTAGGGTATAGAGTGTATAGTGTAGGGTATAGAGTGTAGCATATAGAGCGTAGGGTGTAGGGTATAGAGTGTAGGGTATAGAGTGTAGGGTATAGAGTGTAGGGTATAGAGTGTAGGGTATAGAGCTTAGGGTGTAGAGTGTAGGGTATAGAGTGTAGAGTTTAGGGTATAGAGTGTAAGGTATAGAGTGTAGGTTATAGAGTGTAGCGTATAGAGCGTAGGGTGTAGGGTATAGAGTGTAGGGTATAGAGTGTAGGGTATAGAGTGTAGGGTATAGAGTGTAGGGTATAGAGTGTATGGTATAGAGTGTAGGGTATAAAGAGTAGAGTGTAGGGTATAGAGTGTAGGGTATAGAGTGTAGGTTATAGAGTGTAGCGTATAGAGCGTAGGGTGTAGGGTATAGAGTGTAGGGTATAGAGTGTAGGGTACAGAGTGCAGGGTGTAGAGTGTAGGGTATAGAGTGTAGAGTGTAGGGTATAGAGTTTAGGGTATAGTGTGTAGGGTATATAGTGTAGAGTGTAGGGTATAGAGTATAGAGTGTAGGGTATAGAGTGTAGGGTATAGAGTGTAGGGTATAGAGTGTAGGGTATAGAGTGTAGAGTGTAGGGTATAGAGTGTAGGGTGTAGAGTGTAGGGTATAGAGTGTAGGGTATAGAGTATATGGTATAGAGTGTATGTTATAGAGTGTAGGGTATAGAGTGTAGGGTATATAGTGTAGAGTGTAGGGTATAGAGTGTAGGGTATAGAGTGTAGAGTGTAGGGTATAGAGTGTAGGGTATAGAGTGTAGGGTATAGAGTGTAGAGTGTAGGGTATAGAGTGTATGGTATAGAGTGTAGGGTATAGAGTGTAGAGTGTAGGGTATAGAGTGTAGAGTGTAGGGTATAGAGTGTAGAGTGTAGGGTATAGAGTGTATGGTATAGAGTTTAGGGTGTAGAGTGTAGGGTATAGAGTGTAGAGTTTAGGGTATAGAGTGTGGGGCATAGAGTGTATGGTATACAGTGTAGAGTGTAGAGTGTAGGGTATAGAGTGTAGCGTATAGAGCGTAGGGTGTAGGGTATAGAGTGTAGGGTATAGAGTGTAGAGTGTAGGGTATAGAGTGTAGGGTATAGAGCTTAGGGTGTAGAGTGTAGGGTATAGAGTGTAGAGTTTAGGGTATAGAGTGTGGGGCATAGAGTGTATGGTATGCAGTGTAGAGTGTAGGGTATAGAGTGTATAGTGTAGGGTATAGAGTGTAGCATATAGAGCGTAGGGTGTAGGGTATAGAGTGTAGGGTATAGAGTGTAGGGTATAGAGCTTAGGGTGTAGAGTGTAGGGTATAGAGTGTAGAGTTTAGGGTATAGAGTGTAAGGTATAGAGTGTAGGTTATAGAGTGTAGCGTATAGAGCGTAGGGTGTAGGGTATAGAGTGTAGGGTTTAGAGTGTAGGGTATAGAGTGTAGGGTATAGAGTGTAGGGTATAGAGTGTATGGTATAGAGTGTAGGGTATAAAGTGTAGAGTGTAGGGTATAGAGTGTAGGGTATAGAGTGTAGGTTATAGAGTGTAGCGTATAGAGCGTAGGGTGTAGGGTATAGAGTGTAGGGTATAGAGTGTAGGGTATAGAGTGTAGGGTATAGAGTGTATGGTATAGAGCTTAGGGTGTAGAGTGTAGGGTATAGAATGTAGAGTTTAGGGTAGAGAGTGTGGGGCATAGAGTGTATGGTATACAGTGTAGAGTGTAGGGTATAGAGTGTATAGTGTAGGGTATAGAGTGTAGGGAATAGAGTGTATGGTATAGAGTGTAGGGTATAAAGTGTAGAGTGTAGGGTATAGAGTGTATGGTATAGAGTGTAGGGTATAAAGTGTAGAGTGTAGGGTATAGAGCTTAGGGTGTAGAGTGTAGGGTATAGAGTGTAGAGTTTAGGGTATAGAGTGTGGGGCATAGAGTGTATGGTATGCAGTGTAGAGTGTAGGGTATAGAGTGTATAGTGTAGGGTATAGAGTGTAGCATATAGAGCGTAGGGTGTAGGGTATAGAGTGTAGGGTATAGAGTGTAGGGTATAGAGTGTAGGGTATAGAGTGTAGGGTATAGAGCTTAGGGTGTAGAGTGTAGGGTATAGAGTGTAGAGTTTAGGGTATAGAGTGTAAGGTATAGAGTGTAGGTTATAGAGTGTAGCGTATAGAGCGTAGGGTGTAGGGTATAGAGTGTAGGGTATAGGGTGTAGGGTATAGAGTGTAGGGTATAGAGTGTAGGGTATAGAGTGTATGGTATAGAGTGTAGGGTATAAAGAGTAGAGTGTAGGGTATAGAGTGTAGGGTATAGAGTGTAGGTTATAGAGTGTAGCGTATAGAGCGTAGGGTGTAGGGTATAGAGTGTAGGGTATAGAGTGTAGGGTACAGAGTGCAGGGTGTAGAGTGTAGGGTATAGAGTGTAGAGTGTAGGGTATAGAGTTTAGGGTATAGTGTGTAGGGTATATAGTGTAGAGTGTAGGGTATAGAGTATAGAGTGTAGGGTATAGAGTGTAGGGTATAGAGTGTAGGGTATAGAGTGTAGGGTATAGAGTGTAGGGTATAGAGTGTAGAGTGTAGGGTATAGAGTGTAGGGTGTAGAGTGTAGGGTATAGAGTGTAGGGTATAGAGTATATGGTATAGAGTGTATGGTATAGAGTGTAGGGTATAGAGTGTAGGGTATATAGTGTAGAGTGTAGGGTATAGAGTGTAGGGTATAGAGTGTAGAGTGTAGGGTATAGAGTGTAGGGTATAGAGTGTAGGGTATAGAGTGTAGAGTGTAGGGTATAGAGTGTATGGTATAGAGTGTAGGGTATAGAGTGTAGAGTGTAGGGTATAGAGTGTAGAGTGTAGGGTATAGAGTGTAGAGTGTAGGGTATAGAGTGTATGGTATAGAGTTTAGGGTGTAGAGTGTAGGGTATAGAGTGTAGAGTTTAGGGTATAGAGTGTGGGGCATAGAGTGTATGGTATACAGTGTAGAGTGTAGAGTGTAGGGTATAGAGTGTAGCGTATAGAGCGTAGGGTGTAGGGTATAGAGTGTAGGGTATAGAGTGTAGAGTGTAGGGTATAGAGTGTAGGGTATAGAGCTTAGGGTGTAGAGTGTAGGGTATAGAGTGTAGAGTTTAGGGTATAGAGTGTGGGGCATAGAGTGTATGGTATGCAGTGTAGAGTGTAGGGTATAGAGTGTATAGTGTAGGGTATAGAGTGTAGCATATAGAGCGTAGGGTGTAGGGTATAGAGTGTAGGGTATAGAGTGTAGGGTATAGAGTGTAGGGTATAGAGTGTAGGGTATAGAGCTTAGGGTGTAGAGTGTAGGGTATAGAGTGTAGAGTTTAGGATATAGAGTGTAAGGTATAGAGTGTAGGTTATAGAGTGTAGCGTATAGAGCGTAGGGTGTAGGGTATAGAGTGTAGGGTATAGAGTGTAGGGTATAGAGTGTAGGGTATAGAGTGTAGGGTATAGAGTGTATGGTATAGAGTGTAGGGTATAAAGTGTAGAGTGTAGGGTATAGAGTGTAGGGTATAGAGTGTAGGTTATAGAGTGTAGCGTATAGAGCGTAGGGTGTAGGGTATAGAGTGTAGGGTATAGAGTGTAGGGTATAGAGTGTAGGGTATAGAGTGTATGGTATAGAGCTTAGGGTGTAGAGTGTAGGGTATAGAATGTAGAGTTTAGGGTAGAGAGTGTGGGGCATAGAGTGTATGGTATACAGTGTAGAGTGTAGGGTATAGAGTGTATAGTGTAGGGTATAGAGTGTAGGGCATAGAGTGTATGGTATAGAGTGTAGGGTATAAAGTGTAGAGTGTAGGGTATAGAGTGTATGGTATAGAGTGTAGGGTATAAAGTGTAGAGTGTAGGGTATAGAGTGTAGGGTATAGAGTGTAGGCTATAGAGTGTAGAGTTTAGAGTGTAGGGTATAGAATGTAGAGTGTAGGGTGTAGAGTGTAAAGTGTAGGGTATAGAGTGTAGGATATAGAGTGTAGAGTGTAGGGTATAGAGTGTAGGGTATACAGTGTATGGTATAGAGTGTAGGGTATAGAGTGTAGAGTGTAGGGTATAGAGTGTAGGGTATAGAGTGTAGGGTATAGATTGTAGGGTATAGGGTATAGGGTATAGAGTGTATGGTGTAGAGTGTAGGGTATAGAGTGTAGGGTGTAGGGTGTAGAGTGTGGGGTGTAGAGTGGTGTAGAGTGTAGGATTTAGAGTGTATGGTATAGAGTGTAGGGTATAGAGTATAGCGTGTATGGTATAGAGTGTAGTGTATAGAGTGTAGGGTATAGGGTATAGAGTGTAGGGTATAGAGTGTAGGGTATAGAGTGTAGGGTATAGAGTGTAGGGTATAGAGTGTAGAGTGTAGGGTATAGAGTGTAGGGTGTAGAGTGTAGGGTATAGAGTGTAGGGTATAGAGTATATGGTATAGAGTGTAGGGTATAGAGTGTAGGGTATAGAGTGTAGAGTGTAGGGTATAGAGTGTAGGGTATAGAGTGTAGAGTGTAGGGTATAGAGTGTAGGGTATAGAGTGTAGGGTATAGAGTGTAGAGTGTAGGGTATAGAGTGTATGGTATAGAGTGTAGGGTATAGAGTGTAGAGTGTAGGGTATAGAGTGTAGAGTGTAGGGTATAGAGTGTAGAGTGTAGGGTATAGAGTGTATGGTATAGAGTTTAGGGTGTAGAGTGTAGGGTATAGAGTGTAGAGTTTAGGGTATAGAGTGTGGGGCACAGAGTGTATGGTATACAGTGTAGAGTGTAGAGTGTAGGGTATAGAGTGTAGCGTATAGAGCGTAGGGTGTAGGGTATAGAGTGTAGGGTATAGAGTGTAGAGTGTAGGGTATAGAGTGTAGGGTATAGAGCTTAGGGTGTAGAGTGTAGGGTATAGAGTGTAGAGTTTAGGGTATAGAGTGTGGGGCATAGAGTGTATGGTATACAGTGTAGAGTGTAGGGTATAGAGTGTATAGTGTAGGGTATAGAGTGTAGCGTATAGAGCGTAGGGTGTAGGGTATAGAGTGTAGGGTATAGAGTTTAGGGTGTAGAGTGTAGGGTATAGAGTGTAGAGTTTAGGGTATAGAGTGTGGGGCATAGAGTGTATGGTATACAGTGTAGAGTGTAGAGTGTAGGGTATAGAGTGTAGCGTATAGAGCGTAGGGTGTAGGGTATAGAGTGTAGGGTATAGAGTGTAGAGTGTAGGGTATAGAGTGTAGGGTATAGAGCTTAGGGTGTAGAGTGTAGGGTATAGAGTGTAGAGTTTAGGGTATAGAGTGTGGGGCATAGAGTGTATGGTATACAGTGTAGAGTGTAGGGTATAGAGTGTATAGTGTAGGGTATAGAGTGTAGCGTATAGAGCGTAGGGTGTAGGGTATAGAGTGTAGGGTATAGAGTGTAGGGTATAGAGTGTAGGGTATAGAGTGTAGGGTATAGAGCTTAGGGTGTAGAGTGTAGGGTATAGAGTGTAGAGTTTAGGGTATAGAGTGTGGGGCATAGAGTGTATGGTATACAGTGTAGAGTGTAGGGTATAGAGTGTATAGTGTAGGGTATAGAGTGTAGGGTATAGAATGTAGGGTATAGAGTGTATGGTATAGAGTGTAGGGTATAAAGTGTAGAGTGTAGGGTATAGAGTGTAGGGTATAGAGTGTAGGTTATAGAGTGTAGCGTATAGAGCGTAGGGTGTAGGGTATAGAGTGTAGGGTATAGAGTGTAGGGTATAGAGTGTAGGGTATAGATTGTATGGTATAGAGCTTAGGGTGTAGAGTGTAGGTTATAGAATGTAGAGTTTAGGGTAGAGAGTGTGGGGCATAGAGTGTATGGTATACAGTGTAGAGTGTAGGGTATAGAGTGTATAGTGTAGGGTATAGAGTGTAGGGTATAGAGTGTATGGTATAGAGTGTAGGGTATAAAGTGTAGAGTGTAGGGTATAGAGTGTATGGTATAGAGTGTAGGGTATAAAGTGTAGAGTGTAGGGTATAGAGTGTAGGGTATAGAGTGTAGGCTATAGAGTGTAGAGTTTAGAGTGTAGGGTATAGAATGTAGAGTGTAGGGTGTAGAGTGTAAAGTGTAGGGTATAGAGTGTAGGATATAGAGTGTAGAGTGTAGGGTATAGAGTGTAGGGTATACAGTGTATGGTATAGAGTGTAGGGTATAGAGTGTAGAGTGTAGGGTATAGAGTGTAGGGTATAGAGTGTAGGGTATAGAGTGTAGGGTATAGATTGTAGGGTATAGGGTATAGGGTATAGAGTGTATGGTGTAGAGTGTAGGGTATAGAGTGTAGGGTGTAGAGTGTGGGGTGTAGAGTGGTGTTGAGTGTAGGATGTAGAGTGTATGGTATAGAGTGTAGGGTATAGAGTATAGCGTGTATGGTATAGAGTGTAGTGTATAGAGTGTAGGGTATAGGGTATAGAGTGTAGGGTATACAGTGTAGGGTATAGATTTTAGAGTGTAGGGTATAGAGTGTAAGGTATAGAGTGTAGGGTGTGGAGTGTAGGGTATAGAGTGTAGGGTATAGAGTGTATGGTATAGAGTGTAGGGTATAGAGTGTATGGTATAGAGTGTAGAGTGTAGGGTATAGAGTGTATTTTATAGAGTGTAGGGTATAGAGTGTAGGGTATAGAGTGTAGAGTGTAGGGTATAGGGTGTAGGGTATAGAGTGTAGAGTGTAGGGTATAGAGTGTAGGGTATAGAGTATAGGGTATAGAGTGTAGAGTGTAGGGATTAGAGTGTAGGGATTAGAGTGTAGGGTATAGAGTGTAGAGTGTAGAGTATAGAGTGTAGGGTATAGAGTGTAGGGATTAGAGTGTAGGGATTAGAGTGTAGGGATTAGAGTGTAGGGATTAGAGTGTAGGGTATAGAGTGTAGGGTATAGAGTGTAGGGTATAGAGTGTAGGGTATAGAGTGTAAAGTGTAGGGTATAGAGTGTATGGTATAGAGTGTAGGGTGTAGAGTGTATGGTATAGAGTGTAGGGTATAGAGTGTAGAGTGTAGGGTATAGAGTGTAGGGTATAGAGTGTAGGGTATAGAGTGTAGGGTATAGAGTGTAGGGTACAGAGTGTAGAGTGTAGGGTATAGAGTGTAAGGTACAGAGTGCAGGGTGTAGAGTGTAGGGTATAGAGTGTAGAGTGTAGGGTATAGAGTTTAGGGTATAGTGTGTAGGGTATATAGTGTAGAGTGTAGGGTATAGATTGTATGGTATAGAGCTTATGGTGTAGAGTGTAGGGTATAGAATGTAGAGTTTAGGGTAGAGAGTGTGGGGCATAGAGTGTATGGTATACAGTGTAGAGTGTAGGGTATAGAGTGTAGGGTATAGAGTGTAGGGTATAGAGTGTAGGGTATAGAGTGTAGGGTATAGAGTGTAGAGTGTAGGGTATAGAGTGTAGGGTGTAGAGTGTAGGGTATAGAGTGTAGGGTATAGAGTATATGGTATAGAGTGTATGGTATAGAGTGTAGGGTATAGAGTGTAGAGTGTAGGGTATAGAGTGTAGGGTTTAGGGTATAGAGTGTGGGGCATAGAGTGTATGGTATACAATGTAGAGTGTACAGTGTAGGGTATAAAGTGTAGCGTATAGAGCGTAAGGTGTAGGGTATAGAGTGTAGGGTATAGAGTGTAGAGTGTAGGGTATAGAGTGTATGGTATAGAGTTTAGGGTGTAGAGTGTAGGGTATAGAGTGTAGAGTTTAGGGTATAGAGTGTGGGGCATAGAGTGTATGGTATACAGTGTAGAGTGTAGAGTGTAGGGTATAGAGTGTAGCGTATAGAGCGTAGGGTGTAGGGTATAGAGTGTAGGGTATAGAGTGTAGAGTGTAGGGTATAGAGTGTAGGGTATAGAGCTTAGGGTGTAGAGTGTAGGGTATAGAGTGTAGAGTTTAGGGTATAGAGTGTGGGGCATAGAGTGTATGGTATACAGTGTAGAGTGTAGGGTATAGAGTGTATAGTGTAGGGTATAGAGTGTAGCGTATAGAGCGTAGGGTGTAGGGTATAGAGTGTAGGGTATAGAGTGTAGGGTATAGAGTGTAGGGTATATAGTGTAGGGTATAGAGCTTAGGGTGTAGAGTGTAGGGTATAGAGTGTAGAGTTTAGGGTATAGAGTGTGGGGCATAGAGTGTATGGTATACAGTGTAGAGTGTAGGGTATAGAGTGTATAGTGTAGGGTATAGAGTGTAGGGTATAGAGTGTAGGGTATAGAGTGTATGGTATAGAGTGTAGGGTATAAAGTGTAGAGTGTAGGGTATAGAGTGTAGGGTATAGAGTGTAGGTTATAGAGTGTAGCGTATAGAGCGTAGGGTGTAGGGTATAGAGTGTAGGGTATAGAGTGTAGGGTATAGAGTGTAGGGTATAGATTGTATGGTATAGAGCTTAGGGTGTAGAGTGTAGGGTATAGAATGTAGAGTTTAGGGTAGAGAGTGTGGGGCATAGAGTGTATGGTATACAGTGTAGAGTGTAGGGTATAGAGTGTATAGTGTAGGGTATAGAGTGTAGGGTATAGAGTGTATGGTATAGAGTGTAGGGTATAAAGTGTAGAGTGTAGGGTATAGAGTGTATGGTATAGAGTGTAGGGTATAATGTGTAGAGTGTAGGGTATAGAGTGTAGGGTATAGAGTGTAGGCTATAGAGTGTAGAGTTTAGAGTGTAGGGTATAGAATGTAGAGTGTAGGTTGTAGAGTGTAAAGTGTAGGGTATAGAGTGTAGGATATAGAGTGTAGAGTGTAGGGTATAGAGTGTAGGGTATACAGTGTATGGTATAGAGTGTAGGGTATAGAGTGTAGAGTGTAGGGTATAGAGTGTAGGGTATAGAGTGTAGGGTATAGATTGTAGGGTATAGGGTATAGGGTATAGAGTGTATGGTGTAGAGTGTAGGGTATAGAGTGTAGGGTGTAGGGTGTAGAGTGTGGGGTGTAGAGTGGTGTAGAGTGTAGGATTTAGAGTGTATGGTATAGAGTGTAGGGTATAGAGTATAGCGTGTATGGTATAGAGTGTAGTGTATAGAGTGTAGGGTATAGGGTATAGAGTGTAGGGTATAGAGTGTAGGGTATAGAGTGTAGGGTATAGAGTGTAGAGTGTAGGGTATAGAGTGTAGGGTGTAGATTGTAGGGTATAGAGTGTAGGGTATAGAGTATATGGTATAGAGTGTATGGTATAGAGTGTAGGGTATAGAGTGTAGGGTATAGAGTGTAGAGTGTAGGGTATAGAGTGTAGGGTATAGAGTGTAGAGTGTAGGGTATAGAGTGTAGGGTATAGACTGTAGGGTATAGAGTGTAGAGTGTAGGGTATAGAGTGTATGGTATAGAGTGTAGGGTATAGAGTGTAGAGTGTAGGGTATAGAGTGTAGAGTGTAGGGTATAGAGTGTAGAGTGTAGGGTATAGAGTGTATGGTATCGAGTTTAGGGTGTAGAGTGTAGGGTATAGAGTGTAGAGTTTAGGGTTTAGAGTGTGGGGCATAGAGTGTATGGTATACAGTGTAGAGTGTAGAGTGTAGGGTATAGAGTGTAGCGTATAGAGCGTAGGGTGTAGGGTATAGAGTGTAGGGTATAGAGTGTAGAGTGTAGGGTATAGAGTGTAGGGTATAGAGCTTAGGGTGTAGAGTGTAGGGTATAGAGTGTAGAGTTTAGGGTATAGAGTGTGGGGCATAGAGTGTATGGTATACAGTGTAGAGTGTAGGGTATAGAGTGTATAGTGTAGGGTATAGAGTGTAGCGTATAGAGCGTAGGGTGTAGGGTATAGAGTGTAGGGTATAGAGTGTAGGGTATAGAGTGTAGGGTATAGAGTGTAGGGTATAGAGCTTAGGGTGTAGAGTGTAGGGTATAGAGTGTATAGTTTAGGGTATAGAGTGTAGGGTATAGAGTGTAGGTTATAGAGTGTAGCGTATAGAGCGTAGGGTGTAGGGTATAGAGTGTAGGGTATAGAGTGTAGGGTATAGAGTGTAGGGTATAGAGTGTATGGTATAGAGTGTAGGGTATAAAGTGTAGAGTGTAGGGTATAGAGTGTAGGGTATAGAGTGTAGGTTATAGAGTGTAGCGTATAGAGCGTAGGGTGTAGGGTATAGAGTGTAGGGTATAGAGTGTAGGGTATAGAGTGTAGGGTATAGAGTGTATGGTATAGAGCTTAGGGTGTAGAGTGTAGGGTATAGAATGTAGAGTTTAGGGTAGAGAGTGTGGGGCATAGAGTGTATGGTATACAGTGTAGAGTGTAGGGTATAGAGTGTATAGTGTAGGGTATAGAGTGTAGGGTATAGAGTGTATGGTATAGAGCGTAGGGTATAAAGTGTAGAGTGTAGGGTATAGAGTGTATGGTATAGAGTGTAGGGTATAAAGTGTAGAGTGTAGGGTATAGAGTGTAGGGTATAGAGTGTAGGCTATAGAGTGTAGAGTTTAGAGTGTAGGGTATAGAATGTAGAGTGTAGGGTGTAGAGTGTAAAGTGTAGGGTATAGAGTGTAGGGTATACAGTGCATGGTATAGAGTGTAGGGTATAGAGTGTAGAGTGTAGGGTATAGAGTGTAGGATATAGAGTGTAGGGTATAGAGTGTAGGGTATAGATTGTAGGGTATAGGGTATAGGGTATAGAGTGTATGGTGTAGAGTGTAAGGTATAGAGTGTAGGGTGTAGAGTGTGGGGTGTAGAGTGGTGTAGAGTGTAGGATGTAGAGTGTATGGTATTGAGTGTAGGGTATAGAGTATAGCGTGTATGGTATAGAGTGTAGTGTATAGAGTGTAGGGTATAGGGTATAGAGTGTAGGGTATAGAGTGTAGGGTATAGATTTTAGAGTGTAGGGTATAGAGTGTAAGGTATAGAGTGTAGGGTGTGGAGTGTAGGGTATAGAGTGTAGGGTATAGAGTGTACGGTATAGAGTGTAGGGTATAGAGTGTAGGGTATAGAGTGTAGAGTGTAGGGTATAGAGTGTAGGGTATAGAGTGTAGAGTGTAGGGTATAGAGTGTAGGGTATAGAGTGTAGGGTATAGAGTGTAGAGTGTAGGGATTAGAGTGTAGGGATTAGAGTGTAGGGTATAGAGTGTAGAGTGTAGAGTATAGAGTGTAGGGTATAGAGTGTAGGGATTAGAGTGTAGGGATTAGAGTGTAGGGATCAGAGTGTAGGGATTAGAGTGTAGGGATTAGAGTGTAGGGTATAGAGTGTAGGGTTTAGAGTGTAGGGTATAGAGTGTAGGGTATAGTGTGTATGGTATAGAGTGTAGGGTATAAAGTGTAGAGTGTATGGTATAGAGTGTAGGGTATAGAGTGTAAAGTGTAGGGTATAGAGTGTATGGTATAGAGTGTAGGGTGTAGAGTGTATGGTATAGAGTGTAGGGTGTAGAGTGTAGGGTATAGAGTGTAGGGTATAGAGTGTAGGGTATAGAGTGTAGGGTATAGAGTGTAGGGTACAGAGTGTAGAGTGTAGGGTATAGAGTGTAGGGTACAGAGTGCAGGGTGTAGAGTGTAGGGTATAGAGTGTAGAGTGTAGGGTATAGAGTTTAGGGTATAGTGTGTAGGGTATATAGTGTAGAGTGTAGGGTATAGAGTGTAGAGTGTAGGGTATAGAGTGTAGGGTATAGAGTGTAGGGTATAGAGTGTAGGGTATAGAGTGTAGGTTATAGAGTGTAGAGTGTAGGGTATAGAGTGTAGGGTGTAGAGTGTAGGGTATAGAGTGTAGGGTATAGAGTATATGGTATAGAGTGTATGGTATAGAGTGTAGGGTATAGAGTGTAGGGTATAGAGTGTAGGGTGTGGGGTATAGAGTGTAGAGTGTAGGGTATAGAGTGTAGGGTATAGAGTGTAGGGTATAGAGTGTAGAGTGTAGGGTATAGAGTGTATGGTATAGAGTGTAGGGTATAGAGTGTAGAGTGTAGGGTATAGAGTGTAGAGTGTAGGGTATAGAGTGTAGAGTGTAGGGTATAGAGTGTATGGTATAGAGTTTAGGGTGTAGAGTGTAGGGTATAGAGTGTAGAGTTTAGGGTATAGAGTGTGGGGCATAGAGTGTATGGTATACAGTGTAGAGTGTAGAGTGTAGGGTATAGAGTGTAGCGTATAGAGCGTAGGGTGTAGGGTATAGAGTGTAGGGTATAGAGTGTAGGGTATAGAGTGTAGGGTATAGAGCTTAGGGTGTAGAGTGTAGGGTATAGAGTGTAGAGTTTAGGGTATAGAGTGTGGGGCATAGAGTGTATGGTATGCAGTGTAGAGTGTAGGGTATAGAGTGTATAGTGTAGGGTATAGAGTGTAGCGTATAGAGCGTAGGGTGTAGGGTATAGAGTGTAGGGTATAGAGTGTAGGGTATAGAGTGTAGGGTATAGAGTGTAGGGTATAGAGCTTAGGGTGTAGAGTGTAGGGTATAGAGTGTAGAGTTTAGGGTATAGAGTGTAAGGTATAGAGTGTAGGTTATAGAGTGTAGCGTATAGAGCGTAGGGTGTAGGGTATAGAGTGTAGGGTATAGAGTGTAGGGTATAGAGTGTAGGGTATAGAGTGTAGGGTGTAGAGTGTATGGTATAGAGTGTAGGGTATAAAGTGTAGAGTGTAGGGTATAGAGTGTAGGGTATAGAGTGTAGGTTATAGAGTGTAGCGTATAGAGCGTAGGGTGTAGGGTATAGAGTGTAGGGTATAGAGTGTAGGGTATAGAGTGTAGGGTATAGAGTGTATGGTATAGAGCTTAGGGTGTAGAGTGTAGGGTATAGAATGTAGAGTTTAGGGTAGAGAGTGTGGGGCATAGAGTGTATGGTATACAGTGTAGAGTGTAGGGTATAGAGTGTATAGTGTAGGGTATAGAGTGAAGGGTATAGAGTGTATGGTATAGAGTGTAGGGTATAAAGTGTAGAGTGTAGGGTATAGAGTGTATGGTATAGAGTGTAGGGTATAAAGTGTAGAGTGTAGGGTATAGAGTGTAGGGTATAGAGTGTAGGCTATAGAGTGTAGAGTTTAGAGTGTAGGTTATAGAATGTAGAGTGTAGGGTGTAGAGTGTAAAGTGTAGGGTATAGAGTGTAGGATATAGAGTGTAGAGTGTAGGGTATAGAGTGTAGGGTATACAGTGTATGGTATAGAGTGTAGGGTATAGAGTGTAGAGTGTAGGGTTTAGAGTGTAGGGTATAGAGTGTAGGGTATAGATTGTAGGTTATAGGGTATAGAGTGTATGGTGTAGAGTGTAGGGTATAGAGTGTAGGTTGTAGGGTGTAGAGTGTGGGGTGTAGAGTGGTGTAGAGTGTAGGATTTAGAGTGTATGGTATAGAGTGTAGGGTATAGAGTATAGCGTGTATGGTATAGAGTGTAGTGTATAGAGTGTAGGGTATAGGGTATAGAGTGTAGGGTATAGAGTGTAGGGTATAGAGTGTAGGGTATAGAGTGTAGGGTATAGAGTGTAGAGTGTAGGGTATAGAGTGTAGGGTGTAGAGTGTAGGGTATAGAGTGTAGGGTATAGAGTATATGGTATAGAGTGTATGGTATAGAGTGTAGGGTATAGAGTGTAGGGTATAGAGTGTAGAGTGTAGGGTATAGAGTGTAGGGTATAGAGTGTAGAGTGTAGGGTATAGAGTGTAGGGTATAGAGTGTAGGGTATAGAGTGTAGAGTGTAGGGTATAGAGTGTATGGTATAGAGTGTAGGGTATAGAGTGTAGAGTGTAGGGTATAGAGTGTAGAGTGTAGGGTATAGAGTGTAGAGTGTAGGGTATAGAGTGTATGGTATAGAGTTTAGGGTGTAGAGTGTAGGGTATAGAGTGTAGAGTTTAGGGTATAGAGTGTGGGGCATAGAGTGTATGGTATACAGTGTAGAGTGTAGGGTATAGAGTGCAGCGTATAGAGCGTAGGGTGTAGGGTATATTGTGTAGGGTATAGAGTGTAGAGTGTAGGGTATAGCGTGTAGGGTATAGAGCTTAGGGTGTAGAGTGTAGGGTATAGAGTGTAGAGTTTAGGGTATAGAGTGTGGGGCATAGAGTGTATGGTATACAGTGTAGAGTGTAGGGTATAGAGTGTATAGTGTAGGGTATAGAGTGTAGCGTATAGAGCGTAGGGTGTAGGGTATAGAGTGTAGGGTATAGAGTGTAGGGTATAGAGTGTAGGGTATAGAGTGTAGGGTATAGAGCTTAGGGTGTAGAGTGTAGGGTATAAAGTGTAGAGTGTAGGGTAAAGAGTCTACGGTATAGAGTGTAGGCAATAGAGTGTAGAGTTTAGAGTGTAGGGTATAGAATGTAGAGTGTAGGGTGTAGAGTGTAAAGTGTAGGGTATAGAGTGTAGGATATAGAGTGTAGAGTGTAGGGTATAGAGTGTAGGGTATACAGTGTATGGTATAGAGTGTAGGGTGTAGAGTGTAGAGTGTAGGGTATAGAGTGTAGGGTATAGAGTGTAGGGTATAGAGTGTAGGGTATAGATTGTAGGGTATAGGGTATAGGGTATAGAGTGTATGGTGTAGAGTGTAAGGTATAGAGTGTAGGGTGTAGAGTGTGGGGTGTAGAGTGGTGTAGAGTGTAGGATGTAGAGTGCATGGTATAGAGTGTAGGGTATAGAGTATAGCGTGTATGGTATAGAGTGTAGTGTATAGAGTGTAGGGTATAGGGTATAGAGTGTAGGGTATAGAGTGTAGGGTATAGATTTTAGAGTGTAGGGTATAGAGTGTAAGGTATAGAGTGTAGGGTGTGGAGTGTAGGGTATAGAGTGTAGGGTATAGAGTGTAAGGTATAGAGTGTAGGGTATAGAGTGTAGGGTATAGAGTGTAGAGTGTAGGGTATAGAGTGTAGGGTATAGAGTGTAGAGTGTAGGGTATAGAGTGTAGGGTATAGAGTGTAGGGTATAGAGTGTAGAGTGTAGGGATTAGAGTGTAGGGATTAGAGTGTAGGGTATAGAGTGTAGAGTGTAGAGTATAGAGTGTAGGGTATAGAGTGTAGGGATTAGAGTGTAGGGATTAGAGTGTAGGGATCAGAGTGTAGGGATTAGAGTGTAGGGATTAGAGTGTAGGGTATAGAGTGTAGGGTATAGAGTGTAGGGTATAGAGTGTAGGGTATAGTGTGTATGGTATAGAGTGTAGGGTATAAAGTGTAGAGTGTATGGTATAGAGTGTAGGGTATAGAGTGTAAAGTGTAGGGTATAGAGTGTAGGGTGTAGAGTGTATGGTATAGAGTGTAGGGTGTAGAGTGTAGGGTATAGAGTGTAGGGTATAGAGTGTAGGGTATAGAGTGTAGGGTATAGAGTGTAGGGTACAGAGTGTAGAGTGTAGGGTATAGAGTGTAGGGTACAGAGTGCAGAGTGTAGAGTGTAGGGTATAGAGTGTAGAGTGTAGGGTATAGAGTTTAGGGTATAGTGTGTAGGGTATATAGTGTAGAGTGTAGGGTATAGAGTGTAGAGTGTAGGGTATAGAGTGTAGGGTATAGAGTGTAGGGTATAGAGCGTAGGGTATAGAGTGTAGGTTATAGAGTGTAGAGTGTAGGGTATAGAGTGTAGGGTGTAGAGTGTAGGGTATAGAGTGTAGGGTATAGAGTATATGGTATAGAGTGTATGGTATAGAGTGTAGGGTATAGAGTGTAGGGTATAGAGTGTAGAGTGTGGGGTATAGAGTGTAGAGTGTGGGGTATAGAGTGTAGGGTACAGAGTGTAGGGTATAGAGTGTAGAGTGTAGGGTATATAGTGTATGGTATAGAGTGTAGGGTATAGAGTGTAGAGTGTAGGGTATAGAGTGTAGAGTGTAGGGTATAGAGTGTAGAGTGTAGGGTATAGAGTGTATGGTATAGAGTTTAGGGTGTAGAGTGTAGGGTATAGAGTGTAGAGTTTAGGGTATAGAGTGTGGGGCATAGAGTGTATGGTATACAGTGTAGAGTGTAGAGTGTAGGGTATAGAGTGTAGCGTATAGAGCGTAGGGTGTAGGGTATAGAGTGTAGGGTATAGAGTGTAGAGTGTAGGGTATAGAGTGTAGGGTATAGAGCTTAGGGTGTAGAGTGTAGGGTATAGAGTGTAGAGTTTAGGGTATAGAGTGTGGGGCATAGAGTGTATGGTATGCAGTATAGAGTGTAGGGTATAGAGTGTATAGTGTAGGGTATAGAGTGTAGCGTATAGAGCGTAGGGTGTAGGGTATAGAGTGTAGGGTATAGAGTGTAGGGTATAGAGTGTAGGGTATAGAGTGTAGGGTATAGAGCTTAGGGTGTAGAGTGTAGGGTATAGAGTGTAGAGTTTAGGGTATAGAGTGTAAGGTATAGAGTGTAGGTTATAGAGTGTAGCGTATAGAGCGTAGGGTGTAGGGTATAGAGTGTAGGGTATAGAGTGTAGGGTATAGAGTGTAGGGTATAGAGTGTAGGGTATAGAGTGTATGGTATAGAGTGTAGGGTATAAAGTGTAGAGTGTAGGGTATAGAGTGTAGGGTATAGAGTGTAGGTTATAGAGTGTAGCGTATAGAGCGTAGGGTGTAGGGTATAGAGTGTAGGGTATAGAGTGTAGGGTATAGAGTGTAGGGTATAGAGTGTATGGTATAGAGCTTAGGGTGTAGAGTGTAGGGTATAGAATGTAGAGTTTAGGGTAGAGAGTGTGGGGCATAGAGTGTATGGTATACAGTGTAGAGTGTAGGGTATAGAGTGTATAGTGTAGGGTATAGAGTGAAGGGTATAGAGTGTATGGTATAGAGTGTAGGGTATAAAGTGTAGAGTGTAGGGTATAGAGTGTATGGTATAGAGTGTAGGGTATAAAGTGTAGAGTGTAGGGTATAGAGTGTAGGGTATAGAGTGTAGGCTATAGAGTGTAGAGTTTAGAGTGTAGGTTATAGAATGCAGAGTGTAGGGTGTAGAGTGTAAAGTGTAGGGTATAGAGTGTAGGATATAGAGTGTAGGGTATAGAGTGTAGGGTATACAGTGTATGGTATAGAGTGTAGGGTATAGAGTGTAGAGTGTAGGGTATAGAGTGTAGGGTATAGAGTGTAGGGTATAGATTGTAGGGTATAGGGTATAGGGTATAGAGTGTATGGTGTAGAGTGTAGGGTATAGAGTGTAGGGTGTAGGGTGTAGAGTGTGGGGTGTAGAGTGGTGTAGAGTGTAGGATTTAGAGTGTATGGTATAGAGTGTAGGGTATAGAGTATAGCGTGTATGGTATAGAGTGTAGTGTATAGAGTGTAGGGTATAGGGTATAGAGTGTAGGGTATAGAGTGTAGGGTATAGAGTGTAGGGTATAGAGTGTAGGGTATAGAGTGTAGAGTGTAGGGTATAGAGTGTAGGGTGTAGAGTGTAGGGTATAGAGTGTAGGGTATAGAGTATATGGTATAGAGTGTATGGTATAGAGTGTAGGGTATAGAGTGTAGGGTATAGAGTGTAGAGTGTAGGGTATAGAGTGTAGGGTATAGAGTGTAGAGTGTAGGGTATAGAGTGTAGGGTATAGAGTGTAGGGTATAGAGTGTAGAGTGTAGGGTATAGAGTGTATGGTATAGAGTGTAGGGTATAGAGTGTAGAGTGTAGGGTATAGAGTGTAGAGTGTAGGGTATAGAGTGTAGAGTGTAGGGTATAGAGTGTATGGTATAGAGTTTAGGGTGTAGAGTGTAGGGTATAGAGTGTAGAGTTTAGGGTATAGAGTGTGGGGCATAGAGTGTATGGTATACAGTGTAGAGTGTAGAGTGTAGGGTATAGAGTGTAGCGTATAGAGCGTAGGGTGTAGGGTATAGAGTGTAGGGTATAGAGTGTAGAGTGTAGGGTATAGAGTGTAGGGTATAGAGCTTAGGGTGTAGAGTGTATGGTATAGAGTGTAGAGTTTAGGGTATAGAGTGTGGGGCATAGATTGTATGGTATACAGTGTAGAGTGTAGGGTATAGAGTGTATAGTGTAGGGTATAGAGTGTAGCGTATAGAGCGTAGGGTGTAGGGTATAGAGTGTAGGGTATAGAGTGTAGGGTATAGAGTGTAGGGTATAGAGTGTAGGGTATAGAGCTTAGGGTGTAGAGTGTAGGGTATAGAGTGTAGAGTTTAGGGTATAGAGTGTAGGGTATAGAGTGTAGGTTATAGAGTGTAGCGTATAGAGCGTAGGGTGTAGGGTATAGAGTGTAGGGTATAGAGTGTAGGGTATAGAGTGTAGGGTATAGAGTGTATGGTATAGAGCTTAGGGTGTAGAGTGTAGGGTATAGAATGTAGAGTTTAGGGTAGAGAGTGTGGGGCATAGAGTGTATGGTATACAGTGTAGAGTGTAGGGTATAGAGTGTATAGTGTAGGGTATAGAGTGTAGGGTATAGAGTGTATGGTATAGATTGTAGGGTATAAAGTGTAGAGTGTAGGGTATAGAGTGTATGGTATAGAGTGTAGGGTATAAAGTGTAGAGTGTAGGGTAAAGAGTCTACGGTATAGAGTGTAGGCAATAGAGTGTAGAGTTTAGAGTGTAGGGTATAGAATGTAGAGTGTAGGGTGTAGAGTGTAAAGTGTAGGGTATAGAGTGTAGGATATAGAGTGTAGAGTGTAGGGTATAGAGTGTAGGGTATACAGTGTATGGTATAGAGTGTAGGGTATAGAGTGTAGAGTGTAGGGTATAGAGTGTAGGGTATAGAGTGTAGGGTATAGAGTGTAGGGTATAGATTGTAGGGTATAGGGTATAGGGTATAGAGTGTATGGTGTAGAGTGTAAGGTATAGAGTGTAGGGTGTAGAGTGTGGGGTGTAGAGTGGTGTAGAGTGTAGGATGTAGAGTGTATGGTATAGAGTGTAGGGTATAGAGTATAGCGTGTATGGTATAGAGTGTAGTGTATAGAGTGTAGGGTATAGGGTATAGAGTGTAGGGTATAGAGTGTAGGGTATAGATTTTAGAGTGTAGGGTATAGAGTGTAAGGTATAGAGTGTAGGGTGTGGAGTGTAGGGTATAGAGTGTAGGGTATAGAGTGTATGGTATAGAGTGTAGGGTATAGAGTGTAGGGTATAGAGTGTAGAGTGTAGGGTAAAGAGTGTAGGGTATAGAGTGTAGAGTGTAGGGTATAGAGTGTAGGGTATAGAGTGTAGGGTATAGAGTGTAGAGTGTAGGGATTAGAGTGTAGGGATTAGAGTGTAGGGTATAGAGTGTAGAGTGTAGAGTATAGAGTGTAGGGTATAGAGTGTAGGGATTAGAGTGTAGGGATTAGAGTGTAGGGATCAGAGTGTAGGGATTAGAGTGTAGGGATTAGAGTGTAGGGTATAGAGTGTAGGGTATAGAGTGTAGGGTATAGAGTGT
This sequence comes from Ranitomeya imitator, assembly GCF_032444005.1. Lineage (NCBI taxonomy): Eukaryota > Metazoa > Chordata > Amphibia > Anura > Dendrobatidae > Ranitomeya > Ranitomeya imitator. The sequence goes on from NW_027194832.1 coordinate 171,990, forward strand.
AGGGTATAGTGTGTATGGTATAGAGTGTAGGGTATAAAGTGTAGAGTGTATGGTATAGAGTGTAGGGTATAGAGTGTAAAGTGTAGGGTATAGAGTGTATGGTATAGAGTGTAGGGTGTAGAGTGTATGGTATAGAGTGTAGGGTGTAGAGTGTAGGGTATAGAGTGTAGGGTATAGAGTGTAGGGTATAGAGTGTAGGGTACAGAGTGTAGGGTACAGAGTGTAGAGTGTAGGGTATAGAGTGTAGGGTACAGAGTGCAGGGTGTAGAGTGTAGGGTATAGAGTGTAGAGTGTAGGGTATAGAGTTTAGGGTATAGTGTGTAGGGTATATAGTGTAGAGTGTAGGGTATAGAGTGTAGAGTGTAGGGTATAGAGTGTAGGGTATAGAGTGTAGGGTATAGAGTGTAGGGTATAGAGTGTAGGTTATAGAGTGTAGAGTGTAGGGTATAGAGTGTAGGGTGTAGAGTGTAGGGTATAGAGTGTAGGGTATAGAGTATATGGTATAGAGTGTATGGTATAGAGTGTAGGGTATAGAGTGTAGGGTATAGAGTGTAGAGTGTGGGGTATAGAGTGTAGAGTGTAGGGTATAGAGTGTAGGGTATAGAGTGTAGGGTATAGAGTGTAGAGTGTAGGGTATATAGTGTATGGTATAGAGTGTAGGGTATAGAGTGTAGAGTGTAGGGTATAGAGTGTAGAGTGTAGGGTATAGAGTGTAGAGTGTAGGGTATAGAGTGTATGGTATAGAGTTTAGGGTGGAGAGTGTAGGGTATAGAGTGTAGAGTTTAGGGTATAGAGTGTGGGGCATAGAGTGTATGGTATACAGTGTAGAGTGTAGAGTGTAGGGTATAGAGTGTAGCGTATAGAGCGTAGGGTGTAGGGTATAGAGTGTAGGGTATAGAGTGTAGAGTGTAGGGTATAGAGTGTAGGGTATAGAGCTTAGGGTGTAGAGTGTAGGGTATAGAGTGTAGAGTTTAGGGTATAGAGTGTGGGGCATAGAGTGTATGGTATGCAGTGTAGAGTGTAGGGTATAGAGTGTATAGTGTAGGGTATAGAGTGTAGCGTATAGAGCGTAGGGTGTAGGGTATAGAGTGTAGGGTATAGAGTGTAGGGTATAGAGTGTAGGGTATAGAGCTTAGGGTGTAGAGTGTAGGGTATAGAGTGTAGAGTTTAGGGTATAGAGTGTAAGGTATAGAGTGTAGGTTATAGAGTGTAGCGTATAGAGCGTAGGGTGTAGGGTATAGAGTGTAGGGTATAGAGTGTAGGGTATAGAGTGTAGGGTATAGAGTGTAGGGTATAGAGTGTATGGTATAGAGTGTAGGGTATAAAGTGTAGAGTGTAGGGTATAGAGTGTAGGGTATAGAGTGTAGGTTATAGAGTGTAGCGTATAGAGCGTAGGGTGTAGGGTATAGAGTGTAGGGTATAGAGTGTAGGGTATAGAGTGTAGGGTATAGAGTGTATGGTATAGAGCTTAGGGTGTAGAGTGTAGGGTATAGAATGTAGAGTTTAGGGTAGAGAGTGTGGGGCATAGAGTGTATGGTATACAGTGTAGAGTGTAGGGTATAGAGTGTATAGTGTAGGGTATAGAGTGAAGGGTATAGAGTGTATGGTATAGAGTGTAGGGTATAAAGTGTAGAGTGTAGGGTATAGAGTGTATGGTATAGAGTGTAGGGTATAAAGTGTAGAGTGTAGGGTATAGAGTGTAGGGTATAGAGTGTAGGCTATAGAGTGTAGAGTTTAGAGTGTAGGGTATAGAATGTAGAGTGTAGGGTGTAGAGTGTAAAGTGTAGGGTATAGAGTGTAGGATATAGAGTGTAGAGTGTAGGGTATAGAGTGTAGGGTATACAGTGTATGGTATAGAGTGTAGGGTATAGAGTGTAGAGTGTAGGGTATAGAGTGTAGGGTATAGAGTGTAGGGTATAGATTGTAGGGTATAGGGTATAGGGTATAGAGTGTATGGTGTAGAGTGTAGGGTATAGAGTGTAGGGTGTAGGGTGTAGAGTGTGGGGTGTAGAGTGGTGTAGAGTGTAGGATTTAGAGTGTATGGTATAGAGTGTAGGGTATAGAGTATAGCGTGTATGGTATAGAGTGTAGTGTATAGAGTGTAGGGTATAGGGTATAGAGTGTAGGGTATAGAGTGTAGGGTATAGAGTGTAGGGTATAGAGTGTAGGGTATAGAGTGTAGAGTGTAGGGTATAGAGTGTAGGGTGTAGAGTGTAGGGTATAGAGTGTAGGGTATAGAGTATATGGTATAGAGTGTATGGTATAGAGTGTAGGGTATAGAGTGTAGGGTATAGAGTGTAGAGTGTAGGGTATAGAGTGTAGGGTATAGAGTGTAGAGTGTAGGGTATAGAGTGTAGGGTATAGAGTGTAGGGTATAGAGTGTAGAGTGTAGGGTATAGAGTGTATGGTATAGAGTGTAGGGTATAGAGTGTAGAGTGTAGGGTATAGAGTGTAGAGTGTAGGGTATAGAGTGTAGAGTGTAGGGTATAGAGTGTATGGTATAGAGTTTAGGGTGTAGAGTGTAGGGTATAGAGTGTAGAGTTTAGGGTATAGAGTGTGGGGCATAGAGTGTATGGTATACAGTGTAGAGTGTAGAGTGTAGGGTATAGAGTGTAGCGTATAGAGCGTAGGGTGTAGGGTATAGAGTGTAGGGTATAGAGTGTAGAGTGTAGGGTATAGAGTGTAGGGTATAGAGCTTAGGGTGTAGAGTGTAGGGTATAGAGTGTAGAGTTTAGGGTATAGAGTGTGGGGCATAGAGTGTATGGTATACAGTGTAGAGTGTAGGGTATAGAGTGTATAGTGTAGGGTATAGAGTGTAGCGTATAGAGCGTAGGGTGTAGGGTATAGAGTGTAGGGTATAGAGTGTAGGGTATAGAGTGTAGGGTATAGAGTGTAGGGTATAGAGCTTAGGGTGTAGAGTGTAGGGTATAGAGTGTAGAGTTTAGGGTATAGAGTGTAGGGTATAGAGTGTAGGTTATAGAGTGTAGCGTATAGAGCTTAGGGTGTAGGGTATAGAGTGTAGGGTATAGAGTGTAGAGTGTAGGGTATAGAGTGTAGGGTATAGAGCTTAGGGTCTAGAGTGTAGGGTATAGAGTGTAGAGTTTAGGGTATAGAGTGTGGGGCATAGAGTGTATGGTATACAGTGTAGAGTGTAGGGTATAGAGTGTATAGTGTAGGGTATAGAGTGTAGCGTATAGAGCGTAGGGTGTAGGGTATAGAGTGTAGGGTATAGAGTGTAGGGTATAGAGTGTAGGGTATAGAGTGTATGGTATAGAGTGTAGGGTATAAAGTGTAGAGTGTAGGGTATAGAGTGTAGGGTATAGAGTGTAGGTTATAGAGTGTAGCGTATAGAGCGTAGGGTGTAGGGTATAGAGTGTAGGGTATAGAGTGTAGGGTATAGAGTGTAGGGTATAGAGTGTATGGTATAGAGCTTAGGGTGTAGAGTGTAGGGTATAGAATGTAGAGTTTAGGGTAGAGAGTGTGGGGCATAGAGTGTATGGTATACAGTGTAGAGTGTAGGGTATAGAGTGTATAGTGTAGGGTATAGAGTGTAGGGTATAGAGTGTATGGTATAGAGTGTAGGGTATAAAGTGTAGAGTGTAGGGTATAGAGTGTATGGTATAGAGTGTAGGGTATAAAGTGTAGAGTGTAGGGTATAGAGTGTAGGGTTTAGAGTGTAGGCTATAGAGTGTAGAGTTTAGAGTGTAGGGTATAGAATGTAGAGTGTAGGGTGTAGAGTGTAAAGTGTAGGGTATAGAGTGTAGGATATAGAGTGTAGAGTGTAGGGTATAGAGTGTAGGGTATACAGTGTATGGTATAGAGTGTAGGGTATAGAGTGTAGAGTGTAGGGTATAGAGTGTAGGGTATAGAGTGTAGGGTATAGAGTGTAGGGTATAGATTGTAGGGTATAGGGTATAGGGTATAGAGTGTATGGTGTAGAGTGTATGGTATAGAGTGTAGGGTGTAGGGTGTAGAGTGTGGGGTGTAGAGTGGTGTAGAGTGTAGGATGTAGAGTGTATGGTATAGAGTGTAGGGTATAGAGTATAGCGTGTATGGTATAGAGTGTAGTGTACAGAGTGTAGGGTATAGGGTATAGAGTGTAGGGTATAGAGTGTAGGGTATAGATTTTAGAGTGTAGGGTATAGAGTGTAAGGTATAGAGTGTAGGGTGTGGAGTGTAGGGTATAGAGTGTAGGGTATAGAGTGTATGGTATAGAGTGTAGGGTATAGAGTGTATGGTATAGAGTGTAGAGTGTAGGGTATAGAGTGTATTTTATAGAGTGTAGGGTATAGAGTGTAGGGTATAGAGTGTAGAGTGTAGGGTATAGAGTGTAGGGTATAGAGTGTAGAGTGTAGGGTATAGAGTGTAGGGTATAGAGTGTAGGGTATAGAGTGTAGAGTGTAGGGATTAGAGTGTAGGGATTAGAGTGTAGGGTATAGAGTGTAGAGTGTAGAGTATAGAGTGTAGGGTATAGAGTGTAGGGATTAGAGTGTAGGGATTAGAGTGTAGGGATTAGAGTGTAGGGATTAGAGTGTAGGGTATAGAGTGTAGGGTATAGAGTGTAGGGTATAGAGTGTAGGGTATAGTGTGTAGGGTATAAAGTGTAGAGTGTATGGTATAGAGTGTAGGGTATAGAGTGTAAAGTGTAGGGTATAGAGTGTATGGTATAGAGTGTAGAGTGTAGAGTGTATGGTATAGAGTGTAGGGTATAGAGTGTAGAGTGTAGGGTATAGAGTGTAGGGTATAGAGTGTAGGGTATAGCGTGTAGGGTACAGAGTGTAGAGTGTAGGGTATAGAGTGTAGGGTACAGAGTGCAGGGTGTAGAGTATAGGGTATAGAGTGTAGAGTGTAGGGTATAGAGTTTAGGGTATAGTGTGTAGGGTATATAGTGTAGAGTGTAGGGTATAGAGTGTAGAGTGTAGGGTATAGAGTGTAGGGTATAGAGTGTAGGGTATAGAGTGTAGGGTATAGAGTGTAGGGTATAGAGTGTAGAGTGTAGGGTATAGAGTGTAGGGTGTAGAGTGTAGGGTATAGAGTGTAGGGTATGGAGTATATGGTATAGAGTGTATGTTATAGAGTGTAGGGTATAGAGTGTAGGGTATAGAGTGTAGAGTGTAGGGTATAGAGTGTAGGGTATAGAGTGTAGAGTGTAGGGTATAGAGTGTAGGGTATAGAGTGTAGGGTATAGAGTGTAGAGTGTAGGGTATAGAGTGTATGGTATAGGGTGTAGGGTATACAGTGTAGAGTGTAGGGTATAGAGTGTAGAGTGTAGGGTATAAAGTGTAGAGTGTAGGGTATAGAGTGTATGGTATATAGTTTAGGGTGTAGAGTGTAGGGTATAGAGTGTAGAGTTTAGGGTATAGAGTGTGGGGCATAGAGTGTATGGTATACAGTGTAGAGTGTAGAGTGTAGGGTATAGAGTGGAGCGTATAGAGCGTAGGGTGTAGGGTATAGAGTGTAGGGTATAGAGTGTAGAGTGTAGGGTATAGAGTGTAGGGTATAGAGCTTAGGGTGTAGAGTGTAGGGTATAGAGTGTAGAGTTTAGGGTATAGAGTGTGGGGCATAGAGTGTATGGTATGCAGTGTAGAGTGTAGGGTATAGAGTGTATAGTGTAGGGTATAGAGTGTAGCGTATAGAGCGTAGGGTGTAGGGTATAGAGTGTAGGGTATAGAGTGTAGGGTATAGAGTGTAGGGTATAGAGTGTAGGGTATAGAGCTTAGGGTGTAGAGTGTAGGGTATAGAGTGTAGAGTTTAGTTTATAGAGTGTAAGGTATAGAGTGTAGGTTATAGAGTGTAGCGTATAGAGCGTAGGGTGTAGGGTATAGAGTGTAGGGTATAGAGTGTAGGGTATAGAGTGTAGGGTATAGAGTGTAGGGTATAGAGTGTATGATATAGAGTGTAGGGTATAAAGTGTAGAGTGTAGGGTATAGAGTGTAGGGTATAGAGTGTAGGTTATAGAGTGTAGCGTATAGAGCGTAGGGTATAGGGTATAGAGTGTAGGGTATAGAGTGTAGGGTATAGAGTGTAGGGTATAGAGTGTATGGTATAGAGCTTAGGGTGTAGAGTGTAGGGTATAGAATGTAGAGTTTAGGGTAGAGAGTGTAGGGCATAGAGTGTATGGTATACAGTGTAGAGTGTAGGGTATAGAGTGTATAGTGTAGGGTATAGAGTGTAGGGTATAGAGTGTATGGTATAGAGTGTAGGGTATAAAGTGTAGAGTGTAGGGTATAGAGTGTATAATATAGAGTGTAGGGTATAAAGTGTAGAGTGTAGGGTATAGAGTGTAGGGTATAGAGTGTAGGCTATAGAGTGTAGAGTTTAGAGTGTAGGGTATAGAATGTAGAGTGTAGGGTGTAGAGTGTAAAGTGTAGGGTATAGAGTGTAGGATATAGAGTGTAGAGTGTAGGGTATAGAGTGTTGGGTATACAGTGTATGGTATAGAGTGTAGGGTATAGAGTGTAGAGTGTAGGGTATAGAGTGTAGGGTGTAGAGTGTAGGGTATAGAGTGTAGGGTATAGAGCATATAGTATAGAGTGTATGGTATAGAGTGTAGGGTATAGAGTGTAGGGTATAGAGTGTAGAGTGTAGGGTATAGAGTGTAGGGTATAGAGTGTAGAGTGTAGGGTATAGAGTGTAGGGTATAGAGTGTAGGGTATAGAGTGTAGAGTGTAGGGTATAGAGTGTATGGTATAGAGTGTAGGGTATAGAGTGTAGAGTGTAGGGTATAGAGTGTAGAGTGTAGGGTATAGAGTGTAGAGTGTAGGGTATAGAGTGTATGGTATAGAGTTTAGGGTGTAGAGTGTAGGGTATAGAGTGTAGAGTTTAGGGTATAGAGTGTGGGGCATAGAGTGTATGGTATACAGTGTAGAGTGTAGAGTGTAGGGTATAGAGTGTAGCGTATAGAGCGTAGGGTGTAGGGTATAGAGTGTAGGGTATAGAGTGTAGAGTGTAGGGTATAGAGTGTAGGGTATAGAGCTTAGGGTGTAGAGTGTAGTGTATAGAGTGTAGAGTTTAGGGTATAGAGTGTGGGGCATAGAGTGTATGGTATACAGTGTAGAGTGTAGGGTATAGAGTGTATAGTGTAGGGTATAGAGTGTAGCGTATAGAGCGTAGGGTGTAGGGTATAGAGTGTAGGGTATAGAGTGTAGGGTATAGAGTGTAGGGTATAGAGCTTAGGGTGTAGAGTGTAGTGTATAGAGTGTAGAGTTTAGGGTATAGAGTGTAGGGTATAGAGTGTAGGTTATAGAGTGTAGCGTATAGAGCGTAGGGTGTAGGGTATAGAGTGTAGGGTATAGAGTGTATGGTATAGAGTGTAGGGTATAAAATGTAGAGTGTAGAGTATAGAGTGTAGGGTATAGAGTGTAGGTTATAGAGTGTAGCGTATAGAGCGTAGGGTGTAGGGTATAGAGTGTAGGGTATAGAGTGTAGGGTATAGAGTGTAGGGTATAGAGTGTATGGTATAGAGCTTAGGGTGTAGAATGTAGGGTATAGAATGTAGAGTTTAGGGTAGAGAGTGTGGGGCATAGAGTGTATGGTATACAGTGTAGAGTGTAGGGTATAGAGTGTATAGTGTAGGGTATAGAGTGTAGGGTATAGAGTGTATGGTATAGAGTGTACGGTATAAAGTGTAGAGTGTAGGGTATAGAGTGTATGGTATAGAGTGTACGGTATAAAGTGTAGAGTGTAGGTATAGAGTGTAGGGTATAGAGTATAGAGTGTAGGGTATAGAGTGTAGGGTATAGAGTGTAGGGTATAGAGTGTAGAGTGTAGGGTATAGAGTGTATGGTATAGAGTGTAGGGTATAGAGTGTAGAGTGTAAGGTATAGAGTGTAGAGTGTAGGGTATAGAGTGTAGAGTGTAGGGTATAGAGTGTATGGTATAGAGTTTAGGGTGTAGAGTGTAGGGTATAGAGTGTAGAGTTTAGGGTATAGAGTGTGGGGCATAGAGTGTATGGTATACAGTGTAGAGTGTAGAGTGTAGGGTATAGAGTGTAGCGTATAGAGCGTAGGGTGTAGGGTATAGAGTGTAGGGTATAGAGTGTAGAGTGTAGGGTATAGAGTGTAGGGTATAGAGCTTAGGGTGTAGAGTGTAGTGTATAGAGTGTAGAGTTTAGGGTATAGAGTGTGGGGCATAGAGTGTATGGTATACAGTGTAGAGTGTAGGGTATAGAGTGTATAGTGTAGGGTATAGAGTGTAGCGTATAGAGCGTAGGGTGTAGGGTATAGAGTGTAGGGTATAGAGCTTAGGGTGTAGAGTGTAGTGTATAGAGTGTAGAGTTTAGGGTATAGAGTGTAGGGTATAGAGTGTAGGTTATAGAGTGTAGCGTATAGAGCGTAGGGTGTAGGGTATAGAGTGTAGGGTATAGAGTGTATGGTATAGAGTGTAGGGTATAAAATGTAGAGTGTAGAGTATAGAGTGTAGGGTATAGAGTGTAGGTTATAGAGTGTAGCGTATAGAGCGTAGGGTGTAGGGTATAGAGTGTAGGGTATAGAGTGTAGGGTATAGAGTGTAGGGTATAGAGTGTATGGTATAGAGCTTAGGGTGTAGAGTGTAGGGTATAGAATGTAGAGTTTAGGGTAGAGAGTGTGGGGCATAGAGTGTATGGTATACAGTGTAGAGTGTAGGGTATAGAGTGTATAGTGTAGGGTATAGAGTGTAGGGTATAGAGTGTATGGTATAGAGTGTACGGTATAAAGTGTAGAGTGTAGGGTATAGAGTGTATGGTATAGAGTGTAGGGTATAAAGTGTAGAGTGTAGGGTATAGAGTGTAGGGTATAGAGTGTAGGCTATAGAGTGTAGAGTTTAGAGTGTAGGGTATAGAATGTAGAGTGTAGGGTGTAGAGTGTAAAGTGTAGGGTATAGAGTGTAGGATATAGAGTGTAGAGTGTAGGGTATAGAGTGTATGGTATACAGTGTATGGTATAGAGTGTAGGGTATAGAGTGTAGAGTGTAGGGTATAGAGTGTAGGGTATAGAGTGTAGGGTATAGAATGTAGGGTATAGGGTATAGGGTATAGAGTGTATGGTGTGGAGTGTAGGGTATAGAGTGTAGGGTGTAGGGTGTAGAGTGTGGGGTGTAGAGTGGTGTAGAGTGTAGGATGTAGAGTGTATGGTATAGAGTGTAGGGTATAGAGTATAGCGTGTATGGTATAGAGTGTAGTGTATAGAGTGTAGGGTATAGGGTATAGAGTGTAGGGTATAGAGTGTAGGGTATAGATTTTAGAGTGTAGGGTATAGAGTGTAAGGTATAGAGTGTAGGGTGTGGAGTGTAGGGTATAGAGTGTAGGGTATAGAGTGTATGGTATAGAGTGTAGGGTATAGAGTGTATGGTATAGAGTGTAGAGTGTAGGGTATAGAGTGTAGGGTATAGAGTGTAGAGTGTAGGGTATAGAGTGTAGGGTATAGAGTGTAGAGTGTAGGGATTAGAGTGTAGGGATTAGAGTGTAGGGTATAGAGTGTAGAGTGTAGAGTATAGAGTGTAGGGTATAGAGTGTAGGGATTAGAGTGTAGGGATTAGAGTGTAGGGATTAGAGTGTAGGGTATAGAGTGTAGGGTATAGAGTGTAGGGTATCGAGTGTAGGGTATAGTGTGTATGGTATAGAGTGTAGGGTATAAAGTGTAGAGTGTATGGTATAGAGTGCAGGGTATAGAGTGTAAAGTGTAGGGTATAGAGTGTATGGTATAGAGTGTAGGGTGTAGAGTGTATGGTATAGAGTGTAGGGTATAGAGTGTAGAGTGTAGGGTATAGAGTGTAGGGTATAGAGTGTAGGGTATAGAGTGTAGGGTATAGAGTGTAGGGTACAGAGTGTAGAGTGTAGGGTATAGAGTGTAGGGTACAGATTGCAGGGTGTAGAGTGTAGGGTATAGAGTGTAGAGTGTAGGGTATAGAGTTTAGGGTATAGTGTGTAGGGTATATAGTGTAGAGTGTAGGGTATAGAGTGTAGAGTGTAGGGTATAGAGTGTAGGGTATAGAGTGTAGAGTATAGAGTGTAGGGTATAGAGTGTAGGGTATAGAGTGTAGAGTGTAGGGTATAGAGTGTAGGGTGTAGAGTGTAGGGTATAGAGTGTAGGGTATAGCGTATATGGTATAGAGTGTATGGTATAGAGTGTAGGGTATAGAGTGTAGGGTATAGAGTGTAGAGTGTAGGGTATAGAGTGTAAGGTATAGAGTGTAGAGTGTAGGGTATAGAGTGTAGGGTATAGAGTGTAGGGTATAGAGTGTAGAGTGTAGGGTACAGAGTGTATGGTATAGAGTGTAGGGTATAGAGTGTAGAGTGTAGGGTATAGAGTGTAGAGTGTAGGGTATAGAGTGTAGAGTGTAGGGTATAGAGTGTATGGTATAGAGTTTAGGGTGTAGAGTGTAGGGTATAGAGTGTAGAGTTTAGGGTATAGAGTGTGGGGCATAGAGTGTATGGTATACAGTGTAGAGTGTAGAGTGAAGGGTATAGAGTGTAGCGTATAGAGCGTAGGGTGTAGGGTATAGAGTGTAGGGTATAGAGTGTAGAGTGTAGGGTATAGAGTGTAGGGTATAGAGCTTAGGGTGTAGAGTGTAGGGTATAGAGTGTAGAGTTTAGGGTATAGAGTGTGGGGCATAGAGTGTATGGTATACAGTGTATTGTGTAAGGTATAGAGTGTATAGTGTAGGGTATAGAGTGTAGCGTATAGAGCGTAGGGTGTAGGGTATAGAGTGAAGGGTATAGAGTGTAGGGTATAAAGTGTAGGGTATAGAGTGTAGGGTATAGAGCTTAGGGTGTATAGTGTAGGGTATAGAGTGTAGAGTTTAGGGCATAGAGTGTGGGGCATAGAGTGTATGGTATACAGTGTAGAGTGTAGGGTATAGAGTGTATAGTGTAGGGTATAGAGTGTAGGGTATAGAGTGTAGGGTATAGAGTGTATGGTATAGAGTGTAGGGTATAGAGTGTAGGGTATAGAGTGTAGGGTATAGAGTGTAGGTTATAGAGTGTAGCGTATAGAGCGTAGGGTGTAGGGTATAGAGTGTAGGGTATAGAGTGTAGGGTATAGAGTGTAGGGTATAGAGTGTATGGTATAGAGCTTAGGGTGTAGAGTGTAGGGTATAGAATGTAGAGTTTAGGGTAGAGAGTGTGGGGCATAGAGTGTACGGTATACAGTGTAGAGTGTAGGGTATAGAGTGTATAGTGTAGGGTATAGAGTGTAGCGTATAGAGTGTATGGTATAGAGTGTAGGGTATAAAGTGTAGAGTGTAGGGTATAGAGTGTATGGTATAGAGTGTAGGGTATAAAGTGTAGAGTGTAGGGTATAGAGTGTAGGGTATAGAGTGTAGGCTATAGAGTGTAGAGTTTAGAGTGTAGGGTATAGAATGTAGAGTGTAGGGTGTAAAGTGTAGGGTATAGAGTGTAGGATATAGAGTGTAGAGTGTAGGGTATAGAGTGTAGGGTATACAGTGTATGGTATAGAGTGTAGGGTATAGAGTGTAGAGTGTAGGGTATAGAGTGTAGGGTATAGAGTGTAGGGTATAGAGTGTAGGGTATAGATTGTAGGGTATAGGGTATAGGGTATAGAGTGTATGGTGTAGAGTGTAGGGTATAGAGTGTAGGTTGTAGGGTGTAGAGTGTGGTGTGTAGAGTGGTGTAGAGTGTAGGATTTAGAGTGTATGGTATAGAGTGTAGGGTATAGAGTATAGCGTGTATGGTATAGAGTGTAGTGTATAGAGTGTAGGGTATAGGGTATAGAGTGTAGGGTATAGAGTGTAGGGTATAGAGTGTAGGGTATAGAGTGTAGAGTGTAGGGTATAGAGTGTAGGGTGTAGAGTGTAGTGTATAGAGTGTAGGGTATAGAGTATATGGTATAGAGTGTATGGTATAGAGTGTAGGGTATAGAGTGTAGGGTATAGAGTGTAGAGTGTAGGGTATAGAGTGTAGGGTATAGAGTGTAGAGTGTAGGGTATAGAGTGTAGGGTATAGAGTGTAGGGTATAGAGTGTAGAGTGTAGGGTATAGAGTGTAGGGTATAGAGTGTAGGGTATAGAGTGTAGAGTGTAGGGTATAGAGTGTAGAGTGTAGGGTATAGAGTGTAGAGTGTAGGGTATAGAGTGTATGGTATAGAGTTTAGGGTGTAGAGTGTAGGGTATAGAGTGTAGATTTTAGGGTATAGAGTGTGGGGCATAGAGTGTATGGTATACAGTGTAGAGTGTAGAGTGTAGGGTATAGAGTGTAGAGTGTAGGGTATAGAGTGTAGGGTATAGAGCTTAGGGTGTAGAGTGTAGGGTATAGAGTGTAGAGTTTAGGGTATAGAGTGTGGGGCATAGAGTGTATGGTATACAGTGTAGAGTGTAGGGTATAGAGTGTATAGTGTAGGGTATAGAGTGTAGCGTATAGAGCGTAGGGTGTAGGGTATAGAGTGTAGGGTATAGAGTGTAGAGTGTAGGGTATAGAGTGTAGGGTATAGAGCTTAGGGTGTAGAGTGTAGTGTATAGAGTGTAGAGTTTAGGGTATAGAGTGTGGGGCATAGAGTGTATGGTATACAGTGTAGAGTGTAGGGTATAGAGTGTATAGTGTAGGGTATAGAGTGTAGCGTATAGAGCGTAGGGTGTAGGGTATAGAGTGTAGGGTATAGAGTGTAGGGTATAGAGTGTAGGGTATAGAGCTTAGGGTGTAGAGTGTAGTGTATAGAGTGTAGAGTTTAGGGTATAGAGTGTAGGGTATAGAGTGTAGGTTATAGAGTGTAGCGTATAGAGCGTAGGGTGTAGGGTATAGAGTGTAGGGTATAGAGTGTATGGTATAGAGTGTAGGGTATAAAATGTAGAGTGTAGAGTATAGAGTGTAGGGTATAGAGTGTAGGTTATAGAGTGTAGCGTATAGAGCGTAGGGTGTAGGGTATAGAGTGTAGGGTATAGAGTGTAGGGTATAGAGTGTAGGGTATAGAGTGTATGGTATAGAGTTTAGGGTGTAGAGTGTAGGGTATAGAATGTAGAGTTTAGGGTAGAGAGTGTGGGGCATAGAGTGTATGGTATACAGTGTAGAGTGTAGGGTATAGAGTGTATAGTGTAGGGTATAGAGTGTAGGGTATAGAGTGTATGGTATAGAGTGTAGGGTATAAAGTGTAGAGTGTAGGGTATAGAGTTTATGGTATAGAGTGTAGGGTATAAAGTGTAGAGTGTAGGGTATAGAGTGTAGGGTATAGAGTGTAGGCTATAGAGTGTAGAGTTTAGAGTGTAGGGTATAGAATGTAGAGTGTAGGGTGTAGAGTGTAAAGTGTAGGGTATAGAGTGTAGGATATAGAGTGTAGAGTGTAGGGTATAGAGTGTATGGTATACAGTGTATGGTATAGAGTGTAGGGTATAGAGTGTAGAGTGTAGGGTATAGAGTGTAGGGTATAGAGTGTAGGGTATAGAGTGTAGGGTATAGAATGTAGGGTATAGGGTATAGGGTATAGAGTGTATGGTGTGGAGTGTAGGGTATAGAGTGTAGGGTGTAGGGTGTAGAGTGTGGGGTGTAGAGTGGTGTAGAGTGTAGGATGTAGAGTGTATGGTATAGAGTGTAGGGTATAGAGTATAGCGTGTATGGTATAGAGTGTAGTGTATAGAGTGTAGGGTATAGGGTATAGAGTGTAGGGTATAGAGTGTAGGGTATAGATTTTAGAGTGTAGGGTATAGAGTGTAAGGTATAGAGTGTAGGGTGTGGAGTGTAGGGTATAGAGTGTAGGGTATAGAGTGTATGGTATAGAGTGTAGGGTATAGAGTGTATGGTATAGAGTGTAGAGTGTAGGGTATAGAGTGTAGGGTATAGAGTGTAGAGTGTAGGGTATAGAGTGTAGGGTATAGAGTGTAGGGTATAGAGTGTAGAGTGTAGGGATTAGAGTGTAGGGATTAGAGTGTAGGGTATAGAGTGTAGAGTGTAGAGTATAGAGTGTAGGGTATAGAGTGTAGGGATTAGAGTGTAGGGATTAGAGTGTAGGGATTAGAGTGTAGGGTATAGAGTGTAGGGTATAGAGTGTAGGGTATAGAGTGTAGGGTATAGTGTGTATGGTATAGAGTGTAGGGTATAAAGTGTAGAGTGTATGGTATAGAGTGCAGGGTATAGAGTGTAAAGTGTAGGGTATAGAGTGTATGGTATAGAGTGTAGGGTGTAGAATGTATGGTATAGAGTGTAGGGTATAGAGTGTAGAGTGTAGGGTATAGAGTGTAGGGTATAGAGTGTAGGGTATAGAGTGTAGGGTATAGAGTGTAGGGTACAGAGTGTAGAGTGTAGGGTATAGAGTGTAGGGTACAGATTGCAGGGTGTAGAGTGTAGGGTATAGAGTGTAGAGTGTAGGGTATAGAGTTTAGGGTATAGTGTGTAGGGTATATAGTGTAGAGTGTAGGGTATAGAGTGTAGAGTGTAGGGTATAGAGTGTAGGGTATAGAGTGTAGAGTATAGAGTGTAGGGTATAGAGTGTAGGGTATAGAGTGTAGAGTGTAGGGTATAGAGTGTAGGGTGTAGAGTGTAGGGTATAGAGTGTAGGGTATAGCGTATATGGTATAGAGTGTATGGTATAGAGTGTAGGGTATAGAGTGTAGGGTATAGAGTGTAGAGTGTAGGGTATAGAGTGTAGGGTATAGAGTGTAGAGTGTAGGGTATAGAGTGTAGGGTATAGAGTGTAGGGTATAGAGTGTAGAGTGTAGGGTATAGAGTGTATGGTATAGAGTGTAGGGTATAGAGTGTAGAGTGTAGGGTATAGAGTGTAGAGTGTAGGGTATAGAGTGTAGAGTGTAGGGTATAGAGTGTATGGTATAGAGTTTAGGGTGTAGAGTGTAGGGTATAGAGTGTAGAGTTTAGGGTATAGAGTGTGGGGCATAGAGTGTATGGTATACAGTGTAGAGTGTAGAGTGAAGGGTATAGAGTGTAGCGTATAGAGCGTAGGGTGTAGGGTATAGAGTGTAGGGTATAGAGTGTAGAGTGTAGGGTATAGAGTGTGGGGCATAGAGTGTATGGTATACAGTGTATTGTGTAAGGTATAGAGTGTATAGTGTAGGGTATAGAGTGTAGCGTATAGAGCGTAGGGTGTAGGGTATAGAGTGTAGGGTATAGAGTGTAGGGTATAAAGTGTAGGGTATAGAGTGTAGGGTATAGAGCTTAGGGTGTATAGTGTAGGGTATAGAGTGTAGAGTTTAGGGCATAGAGTGTGGGGCATAGAGTGTATGGTATACAGTGTAGAGTGTAGGGTATAGAGTGTATAGTGTAGGGTATAGAGTGTAGGGTATAGAGTGTAGGGTATAGAGTGTATGGTATAGAGTGTAGGGTATAGAGTGTAGGGTATAGAGTGTAGGGTATAGAGTGTAGGTTATAGAGTGTAGCGTATAGAGCGTAGGGTGTAGGGTATAGAGTGTAGGGTATAGAGTGTAGGGTATAGAGTGTATGGTATAGAGCTTAGGGTGTAGAGTGTAGGGTATAGAATGTAGAGTTTAGGGTAGAGAGTGTGGGGCATAGAGTGTACGGTATACAGTGTAGAGTGTAGGGTATAGAGTGTATAGTGTAGGGTATAGAGTGTAGGGTATAGAGTGTATGGTATAGAGTGTAGGGTATAAAGTGTAGAGTGTAGGGTATAGAGTGTATGGTATAGAGTGTAGGGTATAAAGTGTAGAGTGTAGGGTATAGAGTGTAGGGTATAGAGTGTAGGCTATAGAGTGTAGAGTTTAGAGTGTAGGGTATAGAATGTAGAGTGTAGGGTGTAGAGTGTAAAGTGTAGGGTATAGAGTGTAGGATATAGAGTGTAGAGTGTAGGGTATAGAGTGTAGGGTATACAGTGTATGGTATAGAGTGTAGGGTATAGAGTGTAGAGTGTAGGGTATAGAGTGTAGGGTATAGAGTGTAGGGTATAGAGTGTAGGGTATAGATTGTAGGGTATAGGGTATAGGGTATAGAGTGTATGGTGTAGAGTGTAGGGTATAGAGTGTAGGGTGTAGGGTGTAGAGTGTGGGGTGTAGAGTGGTGTAGAGTGTAGGATTTAGAGTGTATGGTATAGAGTGTAGGGTATAGAGTATAGCGTGTATGGTATAGAGTGTAGTGTATAGAGTGTAGGGTATAGGGTATAGAGTGTAGGGTATAGAGTGTAGGGTATAGAGTGTAGGGTATAGAGTGTAGAGTGTAGGGTATAGAGTGTAGGGTGTAGAGTGTAGGGTATAGAGTGTAGGGTATAGAGTATATGGTATAGAGTGTATGGTATAGAGTGTAGGGTATAGAGTGTAGGGTATAGAGTGTAGAGTGTAGGGTATAGAGTGTAGGGTATAGAGTGTAGAGTGTAGGGTATAGAGTGTAGGGTATAGAGTGTAGGGTATAGAGTGTAGAGTGTAGGGTATAGAGTGTAGGGTATAGAGTGTAGGGTATAGAGTGTAGAGTGTAGGGTATAGAGTGTAGAGTGTAGGGTATAGAGTGTAGAGTGTAGGGTATAGAGTGTATGGTATAGAGTTTAGGGTGTAGAGTGTAGGGTATAGAGTGTAGATTTTAGGGTATAGAGTGTGGGGCATAGAGTGTATGGTATACAGTGTAGAGTGTAGAGTGTAGGGTATAGAGTGTAGAGTGTAGGGTATAGAGTGTAGGGTATAGAGCTTAGGGTGTAGAGTGTAGGGTATAGAGTGTAGAGTTTAGGGTATAGAGTGTGGGGCATAGAGTGTATGGTATACAGTGTAGAGTGTAGGGTATAGAGTGTATAGTGTAGGGTATAGAGTGTAGCGTATAGAGCGTAGGGTGTAGGGTATAGAGTGTAGGGTATAGAGTGTAGGGTATAGAGCTTAGGGTGTAGAGTGTAGTGTATAGAGTGTAGAGTTTAGGGTATAGAGTGTAGGGTATAGAGTGTAGGTTATAGAGTGTAGCGTATAGAGCGTAGGGTGTAGGGTATAGAGTGTAGGGTATAGAGTGTAGGGTATAGAGTGTAGGGTATAGAGTGTATGGTATAGAGTGTAGGGTATAAAATGTAGAGTGTAGAGTATAGAGTGTAGGGTATAGAGTGTAGGTTATAGAGTGTAGCGTATAGAGCGTAGGGTGTAGGGTATAGAGTGTAGGGTATAGAGTGTAGGGTATAGAGTGTAGGGTATAGAGTGTATGGTATAGAGCTTAGGGTGTAGAGTGTAGGGTATAGAATGTAGAGTTTAGGGTAGAGAGTGTGGGGCATAGAGTGTATGGTATACAGTGTAGAGTGTAGGGTATAGAGTGTATAGTGTAGGGTATAGAGTGTAGGGTATAGAGTGTATGGTATAGAGTGTAGGGTATAAAGTGTAGAGTGTAGGGTATAGAGTGTATGGTATAGAGTGTAGGGTATAAAGTGTAGAGTGTAGGGTATAGAGTGTAGGGTATAGAGTGTAGGCTATAGAGTGTAGAGTTTAGAGTGTAGGGTATAGAATGTAGAGTGTAGGGTGTAGAGTGTAAAGTGTAGGGTATAGAGTGTAGGATATAGAGTGTAGAGTGTAGGGTATAGAGTGTAGGGTATACAGTGTATGGTATAGAGTGTAGGGTATAGAGTGTAGAGTGTAGGGTATAGAGTGTAGGGTATAGAGTGTAGGGTATAGAGTGTAGGGTATAGAATGTAGGGTATAGGGTATAGGGTATAGAGTGTATGGTGTGGAGTGTAGGGTATAGAGTGTAGGGTGTAGGGTGTAGAGTGTGGGGTGTAGAGTGGTGTAGAGTGTAGGATGTAGAGTGTATGGTATAGAGTGTAGGGTATAGAGTATAGCGTGTATGGTATAGAGTGTAGTGTATAGAGTGTAGGGTATAGGGTATAGAGTGTAGGGTATAGAGTGTAGGGTATAGATTTTAGAGTGTAGGGTATAGAGTGTAAGGTATAGAGTGTAGGGTGTGGAGTGTAGGGTATAGAGTGTAGGGTATAGAGTGTATGGTATAGAGTGTAGGGTATAGAGTGTATGGTATAGAGTGTAGAGTGTAGGGTATAGAGTGTATTTTATAGAGTGTAGGGTATAGAGTGTAGGGTATAGAGTGTAGAGTGTAGGGTATAGAGTGTAGGGTATAGAGTGTAGAGTGTAGGGTATAGAGTGTAGGGTATAGAGTGTAGGGTATAGAGTGTAGGGTATAGATTGTAGGGTATAGGGTATAGAGTGTATGGTGTAGAGTGTAGGGTATAGAGTGTAGGTTGTAGGGTGTAGAGTGTGGTGTGTAGAGTGGTGTAGAGTGTAGGATTTAGAGTGTATGGTATAGAGTGTAGGGTATAGAGTATAGCGTGTATGGTATAGAGTGTAGTGTATAGAGTGTAGGGTATAGGGTATAGAGTGTAGGGTATAGAGTGTAGGGTATAGAGTGTAGGGTATAGAGTGTAGAGTGTAGGGTATAGAGTGTAGGGTGTAGAGTGTAGGGTATAGAGTGTAGGGTATAGAGTATATGGTATAGAGTGTATGGTATAGAGTGTAGGGTATAGAGTGTAGGGTATAGAGTGTAGAGTGTAGGGTATAGAGTGTAGGGTATAGAGTGTAGAGTGTAGGGTATAGAGTGTAGGGTATAGAGTGTAGGGTATAGAGTGTAGAGTGTAGGGTATAGAGTGTAGGGTATAGAGTGTAGGGTATAGAGTGTAGAGTGTAGGGTATAGAGTGTAGAGTGTAGGGTATAGAGTGTAGAGTGTAGGGTATAGAGTGTATGGTATAGAGTTTAGGGTGTAGAGTGTAGGGTATAGAGTGTAGATTTTAGGGTATAGAGTGTGGGGCATAGAGTGTATGGTATACAGTGTAGAGTGTAGAGTGTAGGGTATAGAGTGTAGAGTGTAGGGTATAGAGTGTAGGGTATAGAGCTTAGGGTGTAGAGTGTAGGGTATAGAGTGTAGAGTTTACGGTATAGAGTGTGGGGCATAGAGTGTATGGTATACAGTGTAGAGTGTAGGGTATAGAGTGTATAGTGTAGGGTATAGAGTGTAGCGTATAGAGCGTAGGGTGTAGGGTATAGAGTGTAGGGTATAGAGTGTAGAGTGTAGGGTATAGAGTGTAGGGTATAGAGCTTAGGGTGTAGAGTGTAGTGTATAGAGTGTAGAGTTTAGGGTATAGAGTGTGGGGCATAGAGTGTATGGTATACAGTGTAGAGTGTAGGGTATAGAGTGTATAGTGTAGGGTATAGAGTGTAGCGTATAGAGCGTAGGGTGTAGGGTATAGAGTGTAGGGTATAGAGTGTAGGGTATAGAGTGTAGGGTATAGAGCTTAGGGTGTAGAGTGTAGTGTATAGAGTGTAGAGTTTAGGGTATAGAGTGTAGGGTATAGAGTGTAGGTTATAGAGTGTAGCGTATAGAGCGTAGGGTGTAGGGTATAGAGTGTAGGGTATAGAGTGTATGGTATAGAGTGTAGGGTATAAAATGTAGAGTGTAGAGTATAGAGTGTAGGGTATAGAGTGTAGGTTATAGAGTGTAGCGTATAGAGCGTAGGGTGTAGGGTATAGAGTGTAGGGTATAGAGTGTAGGGTATAGAGTGTAGGGTATAGAGTGTATGGTATAGAGCTTAGGGTGTAGAGTGTAGGGTATAGAATGTAGAGTTTAGGGTAGAGAGTGTGGGGCATAGAGTGTATGGTATACAGTGTAGAGTGTAGGGTATAGAGTGTATAGTGTAGGGTATAGAGTGTAGGGTATAGAGTGTATGGTATAGAGTGTAGGGTATAAAGTGTAGAGTGTAGGGTATAGAGTGTATGGTATAGAGTGTAGGGTATAAAGTGTAGAGTGTAGGGTATAGAGTGTAGGGTATAGAGTGTAGGCTATAGAGTGTAGAGTTTAGAGTGTAGGGTATAGAATGTAGAGTGTAGGGTGTAGAGTGTAAAGTGTAGGGTATAGAGTGTAGGATATAGAGTGTAGAGTGTAGGGTATAGAGTGTATGGTATACAGTGTATGGTATAGAGTGTAGGGTATAGAGTGTAGAGTGTAGGGTATAGAGTGTAGGGTATAGAGTGTAGGGTATAGAGTGTAGGGTATAGAATGTAGGGTATAGGGTATAGGGTATAGAGTGTATGGTGTGGAGTGTAGGGTATAGAGTGTAGGGTGTAGGGTGTAGAGTGTGGGGTGTAGAGTGGTGTAGAGTGTAGGATGTAGAGTGTATGGTATAGAGTGTAGGGTATAGAGTATAGCGTGTATGGTATAGAGTGTAGTGTATAGAGTGTAGGGTATAGGGTATAGAGTGTAGGGTATAGAGTGTAGGGTATAGATTTTAGAGTGTAGGGTATAGAGTGTAAGGTATAGAGTGTAGGGTGTGGAGTGTAGGGTATAGAGTGTAGGGTATAGAGTGTATGGTATAGAGTGTAGGGTATAGAGTGTATGGTATAGAGTGTAGAGTGTAGGGTATAGAGTGTAGGGTATAGAGTGTAGAGTGTAGGGTATAGAGTGTAGGGTATAGAGTGTAGGGTATAGAGTGTAGAGTGTAGGGATTAGAGTGTAGGGATTAGAGTGTAGGGTATAGAGTGTAGAGTGTAGAGTATAGAGTGTAGGGTATAGAGTGTAGGGATTAGAGTGTAGGGATTAGAGTGTAGGGATTAGAGTGTAGGGTATAGAGTGTAGGGTATAGAGTGTAGGGTATAGAGTGTAGGGTATAGTGTGTATGGTATAGAGTGTAGGGTATAAAGTGTAGAGTGTATGGTATAGAGTGCAGGGTATAGAGTGTAAAGTGTAGGGTATAGAGTGTATAGTATAGAGTGTAGGGTGTAGAATGTATGGTATAGAGTGTAGGGTATAGAGTGTAGAGTGTAGGGTATAGAGTGTAGGGTATAGAGTGTAGGGTATAGAGTGTAGGGTATAGAGTGTAGGGTACAGAGTGTAGAGTGTAGGGTATAGAGTGTAGGGTACAGATTGCAGGGTGTAGAGTGTAGGGTATAGAGTGTAGAGTGTAGGGTATAGAGTTTAGGGTATAGTGTGTAGGGTATATAGTGTAGAGTGTAGGGTATAGAGTGTAGAGTGTAGGGTATAGAGTGTAGGGTATAGAGTGTAGAGTATAGAGTGTAGGGTATAGAGTGTAGGGTATAGAGTGTAGAGTGTAGGGTATAGAGTGTAGGGTATAGAGTGTAGAGTGTAGGGTATAGAGTGTAGGGTATAGAGTGTAGGGTATAGAGTGTAGAGTGTAGGGTATAGAGTGTATGGTATAGAGTGTAGGGTATAGAGTGTAGAGTGTAGGGTATAGAGTGTAGAGTGTAGGGTATAGAGTGTAGAGTGTAGGGTATAGAGTGTATGGTATAGAGTTTAGGGTGTAGAGTGTAGGGTATAGAGTGTAGAGTTTAGGGTATAGAGTGTGGGGTATAGCGTATATGGTATAGAGTGTATGGTATAGAGTGTAGGGTATAGAGTGTAGGGTATAGAGTGTAGAGTGTAGGGTATAGAGTGTAGGGTATAGCGTATATGGTATAGAGTGTATGGTATAGAGTGTAGGGTATAGAGTGTAGGGTATAGAGTGTAGAGTGTAGGGTATAGAGTGTAGGGTATAGAGTGTAGAGTGTAGGGTATAGAGTGTAGGGTATAGCGTATATGGTATAGAGTGTATGGTATAGAGTGTAGGGTATAGAGTGTAGGGTATAGAGTGTAGAGTGTAGGGTATAGAGTGTAGGGTATAGAGTGTAGGGTATAGGGTGTAGAGTGTAGGGTATAGAGTGTAGGGTATAGCGTATATGGTATAGAGTGTATGGTATAGAGTGTAGGGTATAGAGTGTAGGGTATAGAGTGTAGAGTGTAGGGTATAGAGTGTAGGGTATAGAGTGTAGAGTGTAGGGTATAGAGTGTAGGGTATAGAGTGTAGGGTATAGAGTGTAGAGTGTAGGGTATAGAGTGTATGGTATAGAGTGTAGGGTATAGAGTGTAGAGTGTAGGGTATAGAGTGTAGAGTGTAGGGTATAGAGTGTAGAGTGTAGGGTATAGAGTGTATGGTATAGAGTTTAGGGTGTAGAGTGTAGGGTATAGAGTGTAGAGTTTAGGGTATAGAGTGTGGGGCATAGAGTGTATGGTATACAGTGTAGAGTGTAGAGTGAAGGGTATAGAGTGTAGCGTATAGAGCGTAGGGTGTAGGGTATAGAGTGTAGGGTATAGAGTGTAGAGTGTAGGGTATAGAGTGTGGGGCATAGAGTGTATGGTATACAGTGTATTGTGTAAGGTATAGAGTGTATAGTGTAGGGTATAGAGTGTAGCGTATAGAGCGTAGGGTGTAGGGTATAGAGTGTAGGGTATAGAGTGTAGGGTATAAAGTGTAGGGTATAGAGTGTAGGGTATAGAGCTTAGGGTGTATAGTGTAGGGTATAGAGTGTAGAGTTTAGGGCATAGAGTGTGGGGCATAGAGTGTATGGTATACAGTGTAGAGTGTAGGGTATAGAGTGTATAGTGTAGGGTATAGAGTGTAGGGTATAGAGTGTAGGGTATAGAGTGTATGGTATAGAGTGTAGGGTATAGAGTGTAGGGTATAGAGTGTAGGGTATAGAGTGTAGGTTATAGAGTGTAGCGTATAGAGCGTAGGGTGTAGGGTATAGAGTGTAGGGTATAGAGTGTAGGGTATAGAGTGTATGGTATAGAGCTTAGGGTGTAGAGTGTAGGGTATAGAATGTAGAGTTTAGGGTAGAGAGTGTGGGGCATAGAGTGTACGGTATACAGTGTAGAGTGTAGGGTATAGAGTGTATAGTGTAGGGTATAGAGTGTAGGGTATAGAGTGTATGGTATAGAGTGTAGGGTATAAAGTGTAGAGTGTAGGGTATAGAGTGTATGGTATAGAGTGTAGGGTATAAAGTGTAGAGTGTAGGGTATAGAGTGTAGGGTATAGAGTGTAGGCTATAGAGTGTAGAGTTTAGAGTGTAGGGTATAGAATGTAGAGTGTAGGGTGTAGAGTGTAAAGTGTAGGGTATAGAGTGTAGGATATAGAGTGTAGAGTGTAGGGTATAGAGTGTAGGGTATACAGTGTATGGTATAGAGTGTAGGGTATAGAGTGTAGAGTGTAGGGTATAGAGTGTAGGGTATAGAGTGTAGGGTATAGATTGTAGGGTATAGGGTATAGGGTATAGAGTGTATGGTGTAGAGTGTAGGGTATAGAGTGTAGGGTGTAGGGTGTAGAGTGTGGGGTGTAGAGTGGTGTAGAGTGTAGGATTTAGAGTGTATGGTATAGAGTGTAGGGTATAGAGTATAGCGTGTATGGTATAGAGTGTAGTGTATAGAGTGTAGGGTATAGGGTATAGAGTGTAGGGTATAGAGTGTAGGGTATAGAGTGTAGGGTATAGAGTGTAGAGTGTAGGGTATAGAGTGTAGGGTGTAGAGTGTAGGGTATAGAGTGTAGGATATAGAGTATATGGTATAGAGTGTATGGTATAGAGTGTAGGGTATAGAGTGTAGGGTATAGAGTGTAGAGTGTAGGGTATAGAGTGTAGGGTATAGAGTGTAGAGTGTAGGGTATAGAGTGTAGGGTATAGAGTGTAGGGTATAGAGTGTAGAGTGTAGGGTATAGAGTGTAGGGTATAGAGTGTAGGGTATAGAGTGTAGAGTGTAGGGTATAGAGTGTAGAGTGTAGGGTATAGAGTGTAGAGTGTAGGGTATAGAGTGTATGGTATAGAGTTTAGGGTGTAGAGTGTAGGGTATAGAGTGTAGATTTTAGGGTATAGAGTGTGGGGCATAGAGTGTATGGTATACAGTGTAGAGTGTAGAGTGTAGGGTATAGAGTGTAGAGTGTAGGGTATAGAGTGTAGGGTATAGAGCTTAGGGTGTAGAGTGTAGGGTATAGAGTGTAGAGTTTAGGGTATAGAGTGTGGGGCATAGAGTGTATGGTATACAGTGCAGAGTGTAGGGTATAGAGTGTATAGTGTAGGGTATAGAGTGTAGCGTATAGAGCGTAGGGTGTAGGGTATAGAGTGTAGGGTATAGAGTGTAGGGTATAGAGCTTAGGGTGTAGAGTGTAGTGTATAGAGTGTAGAGTTTAGGGTATAGAGTGTAGGGTATAGAGTGTAGGTTATAGAGTGTAGCGTATAGAGCGTAGGGTGTAGGGTATAGAGTGTAGGGTATAGAGTGTAGGGTATAGAGTGTAGGGTATAGAGTGTATGGTATAGAGTGTAGGGTATAAAATGTAGAGTGTAGAGTATAGAGTGTAGGGTATAGAGTGTAGGTTATAGAGTGTAGCGTATAGAGCGTAGGGTGTAGGGTATAGAGTGTATGGTATAGAGTGTAGGGTATAGAGTGTAGGGTATAGAGTGTATGGTATAGAGCTTAGGGTGTAGAGTGTAGGGTATAGAATGTAGAGTTTAGGGTAGAGAGTGTGGGGCATAGAGTGTATGGTATACAGTGTAGAGTGTAGGGTATAGAGTGTATAGTGTAGGGTATAGAGTGTAGGGTATAGAGTGTATGGTATAGAGTGTAGGGTATAAAGTGTAGAGTGTAGGGTATAGAGTGTATGGTATAGAGTGTAGGGTATAAAGTGTAGAGTGTAGGGTATAGAGTGTAGGGTATAGAGTGTAGGCTATAGAGTGTAGAGTTTAGAGTGTAGGGTATAGAATGTAGAGTGTAGGGTGTAGAGTGTAAAGTGTAGGGTATAGAGTGTAGGATATAGAGTGTAGAGTGTAGGGTATAGAGTGTAGGGTATACAGTGTATGGTATAGAGTGTAGGGTATAGAGTGTAGAGTGTAGGGTATAGAGTGTAGGGTATAGAGTGTAGGGTATAGAGTGTAGGGTATAGAATGTAGGGTATAGGGTATAGGGTATAGAGTGTATGGTGTGGAGTGTAGGGTATAGAGTGTAGGGTGTAGGGTGTAGAGTGTGGGGTGTAGAGTGGTGTAGAGTGTAGGATGTAGAGTGTATGGTATAGAGTGTAGGGTATAGAGTATAGCGTGTATGGTATAGAGTGTAGTGTATAGAGTGTAGGGTATAGGGTATAGAGTGTAGGGTATAGAGTGTAGGGTATAGATTTTAGAGTGTAGGGTATAGAGTGTAAGGTATAGAGTGTAGGGTGTGGAGTGTAGGGTATAGAGTGTAGGGTATAGAGTGTATGGTATAGAGTGTAGGGTATAGAGTGTATGGTATAGAGTGTAGAGTGTAGGGTATAGAGTGTATTTTATAGAGTGTAGGGTATAGAGTGTAGGGTATAGAGTGTAGAGTGTAGGGTATAGAGTGTAGGGTATAGAGTGTAGAGTGTAGGGTATAGAGTGTAGGGTATAGAGTGTAGGGTATAGAGTGTAGAGTGTAGGGATTAGAGTGTAGGGATTACAGTGTAGGGTATAGAGTGTAGAGTGTAGAGTATAGAGTGTAGGGTATAGAGTGTAGGGATTAGAGTGTAGGGATTAGAGTGTAGGGATTAGAGTGTAGGGATTAGAGTGTAGGGATTAGAGTGTAGGGTATAGAGTGTAGGGTATAGAGTGTAGGGTATAGAGTGTAGGGTATAGAGTATAGCGTGTATGGTATAGAGTGTAGTGTATAGAGTGTAGGGTATAGGGTATAGAGTGTAGGGTATAGAGTGTAGGGTATAGATTTTAGAGTGTAGGGTATAGAGTGTAAGGTATGGAGTGTAGGGTGTGGAGTGTAGGGTATAGAGTGTAGGGTATAGAGTGTATGGTATAGAGTGTAGGGTATAGAGTGTATGGTATAGAGTGTAGAGTGTAGGGTATAGAGTGTATTTTATAGAGTGTAGGGTATAGAGTGTAGGGTATAGAGTGTAGAGTGTAGGGTATAGAGTGTAGGGTATAGAGTTTAGAGTGTAGGGTATAGAGTGTAGGGTATAGAGTGTAGGGTATAGAGTGTAGAGTGTAGGGATTAGAGTGTAGGGATTAGAGTGTAGGGTATAGAGTGTAGAGTGTAGAGTATAGAGTGTAGGGTATAGAGTGTAGGGATTAGAGTGTAGGGATTAGAGTGTAGGGATTAGAGTGTAGGGATTAGAGTGTAGGGATTAGAGTGTAGGGTATAGAGTGTACGGTATAGAGTGTAGGGTATAGAGTGTAGGGTATAGTGTGTATGGTATAGAGTGTAGGGTATAAAGTGTAGAGTGTATGGTATAGAGTGCAGGGTATAGAGTGTAAAGTGTAGGGTATAGAGTGTATGGTATAGAGTGTAGGGTGTAGAGTGTATGGTATAGAGTGTAGGGTATAGAGTGTAGAGTGTAGGGTATAGAGTGTAGGGTATAGAGTGTAGGGTATAGAGTGTAGGGTATAGAGTGTAGGGTACAGAGTGTAGAGTGTAGGGTATAGAGTGTAGGGTACAGATTGCAGGGTGTAGAGTGTAGGGTATAGAGTGTAGAGTGTAGGGTATAGAGTTTAGGGTATAGTGTGTAGGGTATATAGTGTAGAGTGTAGGGTATAGAGTGTAGAGTGTAGGGTATAGAGTGTAGGGTATAGAGTGTAGAGTATAGAGTGTAGGGTATAGAGTGTAGGGTATAGAGTGTAGAGTGTAGGGTATAGAGTGTAGGGTGTAGAGTGTAGGGTATAGAGTGTAGGGTATAGCGTATATGGTATAGAGTGTATGGTATAGAGTGTAGGGTATAGAGTGTAGGGTATAGAGTGTAGAGTGTAGGGTATAGAGTGTAGGGTATAGAGTGTAGAGTGTAGGGTATAGAGTGTAGGGTATAGAGTGTAGGGTATAGAGTGTAGAGTGTAGGGTATAGAGTGTATGGTATAGAGTGTAGGGTATAGAGTGTAGAGTGTAGGGTATAGAGTGTAGAGTGTAGGGTATAGAGTGTAGAGTGTAGGGTATAGAGTGTATGTTATAGAGTTTAGGGTGTAGAGTGTAGGGTATAGAGTGTAGAGTTTAGGGTATAGAGTGTGGGGCATAGAGTGTATGGTATACAGTGTAGAGTGTAGAGTGAAGGGTATAGAGTGTAGCGTATAGAGCGTAGGGTGTAGGGTATAGAGTGTAGGGTATAGAGTGTAGAGTGTAGGGTATAGAGTGTAGGGTATAGAGTTTAGGGTGTGGAGTGTAGGGTATAGAGTGTAGAGTTTAGGGTATAGAGTGTGGGGCATAGAGTGTATGGTATACAGTGTATTGTGTAAGGTATAGAGTGTATAGTGTAGGGTATAGAGTGTAGCGTATAGAGCGTAGGGTGTAGGGTATAGAGTGTAGGGTATAGAGTGTAGGGTATAAAGTGTAGGGTATAGAGTGTAGGGTATAGAGTGTAGGGTATAGAGTGTAGGGTATAAAGTGTAGGGTATAGAGTGTAGGGTATAGAGCTTAGGGTGTAGAGTGTAGGGTATAGAGTGTAGAGTTTAGGGCATAGAGTGTGGGGCATAGAGTGTATGGTATACAATGTATAGTGTAGGGTATAGAGTGTATAGTGTAGGGTATAGAGTGTAGGGTATAGAGTGTAGGGTATAGAGTGTATGGTATAGAGTGTAGGGTATAGAGTGTAGGGTATAGAGTGTAGGGTATAGAGTGTAGGTTATAGAGTGTAGCGTATAGAGCGTAGGGTGTAGGGTATAGAGTGTAGGGTATAGAGTGTAGGGTATAGAGTGTAGGGTATAGAGTGTATGGTATAGAGCTTAGGGTGTAGAGTGTAGGGTATAGAATGTAGAGTTTAGGGTAGAGAGTGTGGGGCATAGAGTGTATGGTATACAGTGTAGAGTGTAGGGTATAGAGTGTATAGTGTAGGGTATAGAGTGTAGGGTATAGAGTGTATGGTATAGAGTGTAGGGTATAAAGTGTAGAGTGTAGGGTATAGAGTGTATGGTATAGAGTGTAGGGTATAAAGTGTAGAGTGTAGGGTATAGAGTGTAGGGTATAGAGTGTAGGCTATAGAGTGTAGAGTTTAGAGTGTAGGGTATAGAATGTAGAGTGTAGGGTGTAGAGTGTAAAGTGTAGGGTATAGAGTGTAGGATATAGAGTGTAGAGTGTAGGGTATAGAGTGTAGGGTATACAGTGTATGGTATAGAGTGTAGGGTATAGAGTGTAGAGTGTAGGGTATAGAGTGTAGGGTATAGAGTGTAGGGTATAGAGTGTAGGGTATAGAATGTAGGGTATAGGGTATAGGGTATTGAGTGTATGGTGTGGAGTGTAGGGTATAGAGTGTAGGGTGTAGGGTGTAGAGTGTGGGGTGTAGAGTGGTGTAGAGTGTAGGATGTAGAGTGTATGGTATAGAGTGTAGGGTATAGAGTATAGCGTGTATGGTATAGAGTGTAGTGTATAGAGTGTAGGGTATAGGGTATAGAGTGTAGGGTATAGAGTGTAGGGTATAGATTTTAGAGTGTAGGGTATAGAGTGTAAGGTATAGAGTGTAGGGTGTGGAGTGTAGGGTATAGAGTGTAGGGTATAGAGTGTATGGTATAGAGTGTAGGGTATAGAGTGTATGGTATAGAGTGTAGAGTGTAGGGTATAGAGTGTATTTTATAGAGTGTAGGGTATAGAGTGTAGGGTATAGAGTGTAGAGTGTAGGGTATAGAGTGTAGGGTATAGAGTGTAGAGTGTAGGGTATAGAGTGTAGGGTATAGAGTGTAGGGTATAGAGTGTAGAGTGTAGGGATTAGAGTGTAGGGATTAGAGTGTAGGGTATAGAGTGTAGAGTGTAGAGTATAGAGTGTTGGGTATAGAGTGTAGGGATTAGAGTGTAGGGATTAGAGTGTAGGGATTAGAGTGTAGGGTATAGAGTGTAGGGTATAGAGTGTAGGGTATAGAGTGTAGGGTATAGAGTATAGCGTGTATGGTATAGAGTGTAGTGTATAGAGTGTAGGGTATAGGGTATAGAGTGTAGGGTATAGAGTGTAGGGTATAGATTTTAGAGTGTAGGGTATAGAGTGTAAGGTATAGAGTGTAGGGTGTGGAGTGTAGGGTATAGAGTGTAGGGTATAGAGTGTATGGTATAGAGTGTAGGGTATAGAGTGTATGGTATAGAGTGTAGAGTATAGGGTATAGAGTGTATTTTATAGAGTGTAGGGTATAGAGTGTAGGGTATAGAGTGTAGAGTGTAGGGTATAGAGTGTAGGGTATAGAGTGTAGAGTGTAGGGTATAGAGTGTAGGGTATAGAGTGTAGGGTATAGAGTGTAGAGTGTAGGGATTAGAGTGTAGGGATTAGAGTGTAGGGTATAGAGTGTAGAGTGTAGAGTATAGAGTGTATGGAATAGAGTGTAGGGATTAGAGTGTAGGGATTAGAGTGTAGGGATTAGAGTGTAGGGATTAGAGTGTAGGGTATAGAGTGTAGGGTATAGAGTGTAGGGTATAGAGTGTAGGGTATAGTGTGTATGGTATAGAGTGTAGGGTATAAAGTGTAGAGTGTATGGTATAGAGTGCAGGGTATAGAGTGTAAAGTGTAGGGTATAGAGTGTATGGTATAGAGTGTAGGGTGTAGAGTGTATGGTATAGAGTGTAGGGTATAGAGTGTAGAGTGTAGGGTATAGAGTGTAGGGTATAGAGTGTAGGGTATAGAGTGTAGGGTATAGAGTGTAGGGTACAGAGTGTAGAGTGTAGGGTATAGAGTGTAGGGTACAGATTGCAGGGTGTAGAGTGTAGGGTATAGAGTGTAGAGTGTAGGGTATAGAGTTTAGGGTATAGTGTGTAGGGTATATAGTGTAGAGTGTAGGGTATAGAGTGTAGAGTGTAGGGTATAGAGTGTAGGGTATAGAGTGTAGAGTATAGAGTGTAGGGTATAGAGTGTAGGGTATAGAGTGTAGAGTGTAGGGTATAGAGTGTAGGGTGTAGAGTGTAGGGTATAGAGTGTAGGGTATAGCGTATATGGTATAGAGTGTATGGTATAGAGTGTAGTTTATAGAGTGTAGGGTATAGAGTGTAGAGTGTAGGGTATAGAGTGTAGGGTATAGAGTGTAGAGTGTAGGGTATAGAGTGTAGGGTATAGAGTGTAGGGTATAGAGTGTAGAGTGTAGGGTATAGAGTGTATGGTATAGAGTGTAGGGTATAGAGTGTAGAGTGTAGGGTATAGAGTGTAGAGTGTAGGGTATAGAGTGTAGAGTGTAGGGTATAGAGTGTATGGTATAGAGTTTAGGGTGTAGAGTGTAGGGTATAGAGTGTAGAGTTTAGGGTATAGAGTGTGGGGCATAGAGTGTATGGTATACAGTGTAGAGTGTAGAGTGAAGGGTATAGAGTGTAGCGTATAGAGCGTAGGGTGTAGGGTATAGAGTGTAGGGTATAGAGTGTAGAGTGTAGGGTATAGAGTGTAGGGTATAGAGTTTAGGGTGTAGAGTGTAGGGTATAGAGTGTAGAGTTTAGGGTATAGAGTGTGGGGCATAGAGTGTATGGTATACAGTGTATTGTGTAAGGTATAGAGTGTATAGTGTAGGGTATAGAGTGTAGCGTATAGAGCGTAGGGTGTAGGGTATAGAGTGTAGGGTATAGAGTGTAGGGTATAAAGTGTAGGGTATAGAGTGTAGGGTATAGAGCTTAGGGTGTAGAGTGTAGGGTATAGAGTGTAGAGTTTAGGGCATAGAGTGTGGGGCATAGAGTGTATGGTATACAGTGTAGAGTGTAGGGTATAGAATGTATAGTGTAGGGTATAGAGTGTAGGGTATAGAGTGTAGGGTATAGAGTGTATGGTATAGAGTGTAGGGTATAGAGTGTAGGGTATAGAGTGTAGGTCATAGAGTGTAGCGTATAGAGCGTAGGGTGTAGGGTATAGAGTGTAGGGTATAGAGTGTAGGGTATAGAGTGTAGGGTATAGAGTGTATGGTATAGAGCTTAGGGTGTAGAGTGTAGGGTATAGAATGTAGAGTTTAGGGTAGAGAGTGTGGGGCATAGAGTGTACGGTATACAGTGTAGAGTGTAGGGTATAGAGTGTATAGTGTAGGGTATAGAGTGTAGGGTATAGAGTGTATGGTATAGAGTGTAGGGTATAAAGTGTAGAGTGTAGGGTATAGAGTGTATGGTATAGAGTGTAGGGTATAAAGTGTAGAGTGTAGGGTATAGAGTGTAGGGTATAGAGTGTAGGCTATAGAGTGTAGAGTTTAGAGTGTAGGGTATACAATGTAGAGTGTAGGGTGTAGAGTGTAAAGTGTAGGGTATAGAGTGTAGGATATAGAGTGTAGAGTGTAGGGTATAGAGTGTAGGGTATACAGTGTATGGTATAGAGTGTAGGGTATAGAGTGTAGAGTGTAGGGTATAGAGTGTAGGGTATAGAGTGTAGGGTATAGAGTGTAGGGATTCAAGATTCAAGATTCAAGATTCAAGATTCAAAGAAGCTTTATTGGCAGGACCAAATACACATCAGTTTTGCCAAAGCAAGTGTATAGAGGCAATAGGGATAGGGACTGAGGGGATGTTGGGTAGGAGCTGTGGGGGGAGGTGGATGGGGCAGATCCAGGGTGGGGGCTATAGTCCATGGCATAGGGGAGATGGATGGGGCAGATCCATTGTGGGGGCTATAGTCCATGGCATAGGGGAGGTGGATGGGGCAGGTCCAGGTTGGGGGCTATAGTCCATGGCATCATAGTTCTCTTTCTCGTAGTCTATGACATTCGCTCACATACCGCGCTGCTATCTCCACCGCTCTCTCTTCTTCTCCCAGCAAGATATAGGTTTTCTCTTCCTCCTTCATGGTGATGAAGTCTGGGAAGAGATGTGAGAGTCTCCTGAAGTGAGTGTCCCTCACTGCTGAGTATTTGGAGCAGTGTAGCAGGAAGTGGGTTTCGTCCTCTATGGCCTCCTGATCACAGTGTTGGCACAGTCTTTCCTCCCTGGGCTTGTAGCTCTGCCTGTGTCGGCCACATTCGATGGCCAGACTGTGGGCACTGAGTCTATATCGGCTCAGGATCTGGCGATCTCTGGGGTCCGGGAGTTTCTCCAGGTAGGGGGCCAGTCTGTAGTCTCTCTGTAGGCTCCGGTACATGGTCAGTTTCTGTGAGCTGATGATATCATTCTTCCAGTCACTGACATACCTCTCCTGGCCTTCATCTGCCATCTTCCTAATTCCGGCTTTTGTCAGGTTGTTGTGATTGGTGTTCTGCTCCGGTTGGGTTTGGCTGGGCTGTTCCGGGGGTTCTGGTTTTTCTGTTTCACCTTCATGTATCAGGGCTTTATGGTGGTGGGAGCTTGGATTGCTCCTATGCAGGTGAGCCCGGAATGACAGCGCCCTCTTTAGAACTGTTAGGTGTAGAGGGAATCTGCCCAGCTCGGCCCGACAAGCACTGTTGGAGGTGCTCCGATGGACCTGGAGAAGGTGCTTGCAGAATTCCAGGTGGAATATTTCTGTTGGACTGGAGTCCCACTTTGACCAGTCTGGGTAGGTGTGAGGACCCCAGACTTCGCTGCCATACAGGAGGATTGGGGCGATGATGGAGTCGAAGATTTTTAGCCAGACCCTCACTGGTGGCTTCAGATGGTAGAGTGTCCTTCGGATGGCATAGAAGGTTTTGCAGGCCTTGTCTTTCAGGGTCTCTATGGCTTGTTTGAAGTTCCCTGACCGGTGAATCTCTAGGCCCAGGTAGGTATATTTGTCCGTTCCTGTGAGGTCGCAGTTGTTGAGGATAAATGATGGGTGTTGGTCTGATCTTCTCTTTCTCCTCTGGAACACCATGGTGTTGGTTTTCTTTAGGTTGACCGGTAGGGCCCAGGTGGAGCTGAATTTCTCTAGGATTTTCAGGTTGTCCTGGAGGCCTTTCTCGGTTGGTGACAGCAGCAGCAGGTCATCTGCATACAGCAGGAATTTCACCTGGGCGTCGTGGAGGGTGAGACCTGGTGCTGAGGAGGATTCCAGGGCGGTAGCCAGCTCGTTGATGTAGATGTTGAAGAGCGTTGGGCTTAGGCTGCAGCCTTGTCTTACTCCGCGGCTCTGCTGGAAAAAAGCCGTTCTTTTGCCGCTCACACTCACGCTGCAGCTGTTCTCGGTGTAGGAGCTTTTGATGACATCGTAGGTCTTTCCTCCTATTCCACTCTCCAGCAGTTTCAGGAATAAGCCCGGGTGCCACACTGAATCAAAAGCCTTTTTAAAGTCCACAAAGCAGGCGTATATCTTCCCATTCTTTGTATTGTAGACGTGTCTCTGAATGAGGCTGTGCAGAGTATAGATGTGGTCAGTGGTGCGGTGGTTCGGCATGAACCCTGCTTGGCTCTTGTTGAGGACGTTGTGCTCGGTGAGGAAGGTGAGGATCCTCTTGTTCAGGATACTGTTGAACAGTTTTCCCAGGTTGCTGCTGACGCATATGCCTCTGTAGTTAGCTGGGTCATACCTGTCCCCACTCTTGTGGATGGGTGTGATGAGGCCTTGGTTCCAGGTACGAGGGAAGTAGCCGGCACTCAGTACAATATTGAAGAGTTTAACCATTGCAGCCTGTATTTCTGGTGGGCTGTACTTCAGCATTTCTGGTAGGATTCCATCTAGGCCACCGGCTTTTCTACATCTTATGGAGGAGAGTCTCTCGGTTACTTCCTGTAGTGTTATAGGTGTATCCACCGGGTTTTGGAAGTTTTTGATTTTTTCCTCCATTGCTTTTAGTTTCGCCATTATGTTTTCCTGTTCTTGGCTTAGTCCTTCCTTTGGAATGTCTTTATAGAGGTCTCTGAAGTATTGGAGCCAGAGGTTGCCATTTTGGATATGGTTGTTGTTTTTCTTGTCTTTGGTGCCCATGTGGTTCCATAGTTCCCAGAAGGAGTGTAGGGTATAGATTGTAGGGTATAGGGTATAGGGTATAGAGTGTATGGTGTAGAGTGTAGGGTATAGAGTGTAGGGTGTAGGGTGAAGAGTGTGGGGTGTAGAGTGGTGTAGAGTGTAGGATTTAGAGTGTATGGTATAGAGTGTAGGGTATAGAGTATAGCGTGTATGGTATAGAGTGTAGTGTATAGAGTGTAGGGTATAGGGTATAGAGTGTAGGGTATAGAGTGTAGGGTATAGAGTGTAGGGTATAGAGTGTAGAGTGTAGGGTATAGAGTGTAGGGTGTAGAGTGTAGGGTATAGAGTGTAGGGTATAGAGTATATGGTATAGAGTGTATGGTATAGAGTGTAGGGTATAGAGTGTAGGGTATAGAGTGTAGAGTGTAGGGTATAGAGTGTAGGGTATAGAGTGTAGAGTGTAGGGTATAGAGTGTAGGGTATAGAGTGTAGGGTATAGAGTGTAGAGTGTAGGGTATAGAGTGTAGAGTGTAGGGTATAGAGTGTAGAGTGTAGGGTATAGAGTGTAGAGTGTAGGGTATAGAGTGTATGGTATAGAGTTTAGGGTGTAGAGTGTAGGGTATAGAGTGTAGAGTTTAGGGTATAGAGTGTGGGGCATAGAGTGTATGGTATACAGTGTAGAGTGTAGAGTGTAGGGTATAGAGTGTAGAGTGTAGGGTATAGAGTGTAGGGTATAGAGCTTAGGGTGTAGAGTGTAGGGTATAGAGTGTAGAGTTTAGGGTATAGAGTGTGGGGCATAGAGTGTATGGTATACAGTGTAGAGTGTAGGGTATAGAGTGTATAGTGTAGGGTATAGAGTGTAGCGTATAGAGCGTAGGGTGTAGGGTATAGAGTGTAGGGTATAGAGTGTAGGGTATAGAGTGTAGGGTATAGAGCTTAGGGTGTAGAGTGTAGGGTATAGAGTGTAGAGTTTAGGGTATAGAGTGTAGGGTATAGAGTGTAGGTTATAGAGTGTAGCGTATAGAGCGTAGGGTGTAGGGTATAGAGTGTAGGGTATAGAGTGTAGGGTATAGAGTGTAGGGTATAGAGTGTAGGGTATAGAGTGTATGGTATAGAGTGTAGGGTATAAAGTGTAGAGTGTAAGGTATAGAGTGTAGGGTATAGAGTGTAGGTTATAGAGTGTAGCGTATAGAGCGTAGGGTGTAGGGTATAGAGTGTAGGGTATAGAGTGTAGGGTATAGAGTGTAGGGTATAGAGTGTATGGTATAGAGCTTAGGGTGTAGAGTGTAGGGTATAGAATGTGGAGTTTCGGGTAGAGAGTGTGGGGCATAGAGTGTATGGTATACAGTGTAGAGTGTAGGGTATAGAGTGTATAGTGTAGGGTATAGAGTGTAGGGTATAGAGTGTATGGTATAGAGTGTAGGGTATAAAGTGTAGAGTGTAGAGTATAGAGTGTATGGTATAGAGTGTAGGGTATAAAGTGTAGAGTGTAGGGTATAGAGTGTAGGCTATAGAGTGTAGAGTTTAGAGTGTAGGGTATAGAATGTAGAGTGTAGGGTGTAGAGTGTAAAGTGTAGGGTATAGAGTGTAGGATATAGAGTGTAGAGTGTAGGGTATAGAGTGTAGGGTATACAGTGTATGGTATAGAGTGTAGGGTATAAAGTGTAGAGTGTAGGGTATAGAGTGTAGGGTATAGAGTGTAGGGTATAGAGTGAAGGGTATAGATTGTAGGGTATAGGGTATAGGGTATAGAGTGTATGGTGTAGAGTGTAGGGTATAGAGTGTAGGGTGTAGGGTGTAGAGTGTGGGGTGTAGAGTGGTGTAGAGTGTAGGATTTAGAGTGTATGGTATATAGTGTAGGGTATAGAGTATAGCGTGTATGGTATAGAGTGTAGTGTATAGAGTGTAGGGTATAGGGTATAGAGTGTAGGGTATAGAGTGTAGGGTATAGAGTGTAGAGTGTAGGGTATAGAGTGTAGGGTGTAGAGTGTAGGGTATAGAGTGTAGGGTATAGAGTATATGGTATAGAGTGTATGGTATAGAGTGTAGGGTATAGAGTGTAGGGTATAGAGTGTAGAGTATAGAGTGTAGGGTATAGAGTGTAGAGTGTAGGGTATAGAGTGTAGGGTATAGAGTGTAGGGTATAGAGTGTAGAGTGTAGGGTATAGAGTGTATGGTATAGAGTGTAGGGTATAGAGTGTAGAGTGTAGGGTATAGAGTGTAGAGTTTAGGGTAGAGAGTGTGGGGCATAGAGTGTATGGTATACAGTGTAGAGTGTAGGGTGTAGAGTGTATAGTGTAGGGTATAGAGTGTAGGGTATAGAGTGTATGGTATAGAGTGTAGGGTATAAAGTGTAGAGTGTAGGGTATAGAGTGTATGGTATAGAGTGTAGGGTATAAAGTGTAGAGTGTAGGGTATAGAGTGTAGGGTATAGAGTGTAGGCAATAGAGTGTAGAGTTTAGAGTGTAGGGTATAGAATGTAGAGTGTAGGGTGTAGAGTGTAAAGTGTAGGGTATAGAGTGTAGGATATAGAGTGTAGAGTGTAGGGTATAGAGTGTAGGGTATACAGTGTATGGTATAGAGTGTAGGGTATAGAGTGTAGAGTGTAGGGTATAGAGTGTAGGGTATAGAGTGTAGGGTATAGAGTGAAGGGTATAGATTGTAGGGTATAGGGTATAGAGTGTAGGGTATAGAGTGTAGGGTATAGAGCTTAGGGTGTAGAGTGTAGGGTATAGAGTGTAGAGTTTAGGGTATAGAGTGTGGGGCATAGAGTGTATGGTATACAGTGTAGAGTGTAGGGTATAGAGTGTATAGTGTAGGGTATAGAGTGTAGCGTATAGAGCGTAGGGTGTAGGGTATAGAGTGTAGGGTATAGAGTGTATAGTGTAGGGTATAGAGTGTAGCGTATAGAGCGAAGGGTGTAGGGTATAGAGTGTAGGGTATAGAGTGTAGGGTATAAAGTGAAGGGTATAGAGTGTAGGGTATATAGCTTAGGGTGTAGAGTGTAGGGTATAGAGTGTAGAGTTTAGGGTATAGAGTGTGGGGCATAGAGTGTATGGTATACAGTGTAGAGTGTAGGGTATAGAGTGTATAGTGTAGGGTATAGAGTGTAGGGTATAGAGTGTAGGGTATAGAGTGTATGGTATAGAGTGTAGGGTATAAAGTGTAGAGTGTAGGGTATAGAGTGTAGGGTATAGAGTGTAGGTTATAGAGTGTAACGTATAGAGCGTAGGGTGTAGGGTATAGGGTGTAGGGTATAGAGTGTAGGGTATAGAGTGTATGGTATAGAGCTTAGGGTGTAGAGTGTAGGGTATAGAATGTAGAGTTTATGGTAGAGAGTGTGGGGCATAGAGTGTATGGTATACAGTGTAGAGTGTAGGGTATAGAGTGCATAGTGTAGGGTATAGAGTGTAGGGTATAGAGTGTATGGTATAGAGTGTAGGGTATAAAGTGTAGAGTGTAGGGTATAGAATGTATGGTATAGAGTGTAGGGTATAAAGTGTAGAGTGTAGGGTATAGAGTGTAGGGTATAGAGTGTAGGCTATAGAGTGTAGAGTTTAGAGTGTAGGGTATAGAATGTAGAGTGTAGGGTGTAGAGTGTAAAGTGTAGGGTATAGAGTGTAGGATATAGATTGTAGAGTGTAGGGTATAGAGTGTAGGGTATATAGTGTATGGTATAGAGTGTAGGGTATAGAGTGTAGAGTGTAGGGTATAGAGTGTAGGGTATAGAGTGTAGGGTATAGAGTGTAGGGTATAGATTGTAGGGTATAGGGTATAGGGTATAGAGTGTATGGTGTAGAGTGTAGGGTA
This sequence comes from Ranitomeya imitator, assembly GCF_032444005.1. Classification (NCBI taxonomy): domain Eukaryota; kingdom Metazoa; phylum Chordata; class Amphibia; order Anura; family Dendrobatidae; genus Ranitomeya; species Ranitomeya imitator. Next base: position 209,198 of record NW_027194832.1, read on the forward strand.
TAGAGTGTAGGGTGTAGGGTGTAGAGTGTGGGGTGTAGAGTGGTGTAGAGTGTAGGATTTAGAGTGTATGGTATAGAGTGTAGGGTATAGAGTATAGCGTGTATGGTATAGAGTGTAGTGTATAGAGTGTAGGGTATAGGGTATAGAGTGTAGGGTATAGAGTGTAGGGTATAGAGTGTAGAGTGTAGGGTATAGAGTGTAGGGTGTAGAGTGTAGGGTATAGAGTGTAGGGTATAGAGTATATGGTATAGAGTGTATGGTATAGAGTGTAGGGTATAGAGTGTAGGGTATAGAGTGTAGAGTGTAGGGTATAGAGTGTAGGGTATAGAGTGTAGAGTGTAGGGTATAGAGTGTAGGGTATAGAGTGTAGGGTATAGAGTGTAGAGTGTAGGGTATAGAGTGTATGGTATAGAGTGTAGGGTATAGAGTGTAGAGTGTAGGGTATAGAGTGTAGAGTGTAGGGTATAGAGTGTAGAGTGTAGGGTATAGAGTGTATGGTATAAAGTTTAGGGTGTAGAGTGTAGGGTATAGAGTGTAGAGTTTAGGGTATAGAGTGTGGGGCATAGAGTGTATGGTATACAGTGTAGAGTGTAGAGTGTAGGGTATAGAGTGTAGCGTATAGAGCGTAGGGTGTAGGGTATAGAGTGTAGGGTATAGAGTGTAGAGTGTAGGGTATAGAGTGTAGGGTATAGAGCTTAGGGTGTAGAGTGTAGGGTATAGAGTGTAGAGTTTATGGTATAGAGTGTGGGGCATAGAGTGTATGGTATACAGTGTAGAGTGTAGGGTATAGAGTGTATAGTGTAAGGTATAGAGTGTAGCGTATAGAGCGCAGGGTGTAGGGTATAGAGTGTAGGGTATAGAGTGTAGGGTATAGAGTGTAGGGTATAGAGTGTAGGGTATAGAGCTTAGGGTGTAGAGTGTAGGGTATAGAGTGTAGAGTTTAGGGTATAGAGTGTAGGGTATAGAGTGTAGGTTATAGAGTGTAGCGTATAGAGCGTAGGGTGTAGGGTATAGTGTAGGGTATAGAGTGTAGGGTATAGAGTGTAGGGTATAGAGTGTATGGTATAGAGTGTAGGGTATAAAGTGTAGAGTGTAAGGTATAGAGTGTAGGGTATAGAGTGTAGGTTATAGAGTGTAGCGTATAGAGCGTAGGGTGTAGGGTATAGAGTGTAGGGTATAGAGTGTAGGGTATAGAGTGTAGGGTATAGAGTGTATGGTATGGAGCTTAGGGTGTAGAGTGTAGGGTATAGAATGTAGAGTTTAGGGTAGAGAGTGTGGGGCATAGAGTGTATGGTATACAGTGTAGAGTGTAGGGTATAGAGTGTATAGTGTAGGGTATAGAGTGTAGGGTATAGAGTGTAGGGTATAGAGTGTAGGGTATAAAGTGTAGAGTGTAGGGTATAGAGTGTATGGTATAGAGTGTAGGGTATAAAGTGTAGAGTGTAGGGTATAGAGTGTAGGGTATAGAGTGTAGGCTATAGAGTGTAGAGTTTAGAGTGTAGGGTATAGAATGTAGAGTGTAGGGTGTAGAGTGTAAAGTGTAGGGTATAGAGTGTAGGATATAGAGTGTAGAGTGTAGGGTATAGAGTGTAGGGTATACAGTGTATGGTATAGAGTGTAGGGTATAGAGTGTAGAGTGTAGGGTATAGACTGTAGGGTATAGAGTGTAGGGTATAGAGTGAAGGGTATAGATTGTAGGGTATAGGGTATAGGGTATAGAGTGTAGGGTATAGAGTGTAGGGTATAGAGTTTAGGGTGTAGAGTGTAGGGTATAGAGTGTAGAGTTTAGGGTATAGAGTGTGGGGCATAGAGTGTATGGTATACAGTGTAGAGTGTAGGGTATAGAGTGTATAGTGTAGGGTATAGAGTATAGCGTATAGAGCGTAGGATGTAGGGTATAGAGTGTAGGGTATAGAGTGTAGGGTATAAAGTGTAGGGTATAGAGTGTAGGGTATAGAGCTTAGGGTGTAGAGTGTAGGGTATAGAGTGTAGAGTTTAGGGTATAGAGTGTGGGGCATAGAGTGTATGGTATACAGTGTAGAGTGTAGGGTATAGAGTGTATAGTGTAGGGTATAAAGTGTAGGGTATAGAGTGTAGGGTATAGAGTGTATGGTATAGAGTGTAGGGTATAAAGTGTAGAGTGTAGGGTATAGAGTGTAGGGTATAGAGTGTAGGTTATAGAGTGTAGCGTATAGAGCGTAGGGTGTAGGGTATAGAGTGTAGGGTATAGAGTGTAGGGTATAGAGTGTAGGGTATAGAGTGTATGGTATAGAGCTTAGGGTGTAGAGTGTAGGGTATAGAATGTAGAGTTTATGGTAGAGTGTGGGGCATAGAGTGTATGGTATACAGTGTAGAGTGTAGGGTATAGAGTGTATAGTGTAGGGTATAGAGTGTAGGGTATAGAGTGTATGGTATAGAGTATAGGGTATAAAGTGTAGAGTGTAGGGTATAGAGTGTATGGTATAGAGTGTAGGGTATAAAGTGTAATTGTAGGGTATAGAGTGTAGGGTATAGAGTGTAGGCTATAGAGTGTAGAGTTTAGAGTGTAGGGTATAGAATGTAGAGTGTAGGGTGTAGAGTGTAAAGTGTAGGGTATAGAGTGTAGGATATAGAGTGTAGAGTGTAGGGTATAGAGTGTAGGGTATACAGTGTATGGTATAGAGTGTAGGGTATAGAGTGTAGAGTGTAGGGTATAGAGTGTAGGGTATAGAGTGTAGGGTATAGAGTGTAGGGTATAGATTGTAGGGTATAGGGTATAGAGTGTATGGTGTAGAGTGTAGGGTATAGAGTGTAGGGTGTAGAGTGTGGGGTGTAGAGTGGTGTAGAGTGTAGGATTTAGAGTGTATGGTATAGAGTGTAGGGTATAGAGTATAGTGTGTATGGTATAGAGTGTAGTGTATAGAGTGTAGGGTATAGGGTATAGAGTGTAGGGTATAGAGTGTAGGGTATAGAGTGTAGGGTATAGAGTGTAGAGTGTAGGGTATAGAGTGTAGGGTGTAGAGTGTAGGGTATAGAGTGTAGGGTATAGAGTATATGGTATAGAGTGTATGGTATAGAGTATAGGGTATAGAGTGTAGGGTATAGAGTGTAGAGTGTAGGGTATAGAGTGTAGGGTATAGAGTGTAGGGTATAGAGTGTAGAGTGTAGGGTATAGAGTGTATGGTATAGAGTGTAGGGTATAGAGTGTAGAGTGTAGGGTATAGAGTGTAGAGTGTAGGGTATAGAGTGTAGAGTGTAGGGTATAGAGTGTATGGTATAGAGTTTAGGGTGTAGAGTGTAGGGTATAGAGTGTAGAGTTTAGGGTATAGAGTGTGGGGCATAGAGTGTATGGTATACAGTGTAGAGTGTAGAGTGTAGGGTATAGAGTGTAGCGTATAGAGCGTAGGGTGTAGGGTATAGAGTGTAGGGTATAGAGTGTAGAGTGTAGGGTATAGAGTGCAGGGTATAGAGCTTAGGGTGTAGAGTGTAGGGTATAGAGTGTAGAGTTTAGGGTATAGAGTGTGGGGCATAGAGTGTATGGTATACAGTGTAGAGTGTAGGGTATAGAGTGTATAGTGTAGGGTATAGAGTGTAGCGTATAGAGCGTAGGGTGTAGGGTATAGAGTGTAGGGTATAGAGTGTAGGGTATAGAGTGTAGGGTATAGAGTGTAGGGTATAGAGCTTAGGGTGTAGAGTGTAGGGTATAGAGTGTAGAGTTTAGGGTATAGAGTGTAGGGTATAGAGTGTAGGTTATAGAGTGTAGCGTATAGAGCGTAGGGTGTAGGGTATAGACTGTAGGGTATAGAGTGTAGGGTATAGAGTGTAGGGTATAGAGTGTAGGGTATAGAGTGTATGGTATAGAGTGTAGGGTATAAAGTGTAGAGTGTAAGGTATAGAGTGTAGGGTATAGAGTGTAGGTTATAGAGTGTAGCGTATAGAGCGTAGGGTGTAGGGTATAGAGTGTAGGGTATAGAGTGTAGGGTATAGAGTGTAGGGTATAGAGAGTATGGTATAGAGCTTAGGGTGTAGAGTGTAGGATATAGAATGTAGAGTTTAGGGTAGAGAGTGTGGGGCATAGAGTGTATGGTATACAGTGTAGAGTGTAGGGTATAGAGTGTATAGTGTAGGGTATAGAGTGTAGGGTATAGAGTGTATGGTATAGAGTGTAGGGTATAAAGTGTAGAGTGTAGGGTATAGAGTGTATGGTATAGAGTGTAGGGTATAAAGTGTAGAGTGTAGGGTATAGAGTGTAGGGTATAGAGTGTAAGCTATAGAGTGTAGAGTTTAGAGTGTAGGGTATAGAATGTAGAGTGTAGGGTGTAGAGTGTAAAGTGTAGGGTATAGAGTGTAGGATATAGAGTGTAGAGTGTAGGGTATAGAGTGTAGGGTATACAGTGTATGGTATAGAGTGTAGGGTATAGAGTGTAGAGTGTAGGGTATAGAGTGTAGGGTATAGAGTGTAGGGTATAGAGTGAAGGGTATAGATTGTAGGGTATAGGGTATAGGGTATAGAGTGTATGGTGTAGAGTGTAGGGTATAGAGTGTAGGGTGTAGGGTGTAGAGTGTGGGGTGTAGAGTGGTGTAGAGTGTAGGATTTAGAGTGTATGGTATAGAGTGTAGGGTATAGAGTATAGCGTGTATGGTATAGAGTGTAGTGTATAGAGTGTAGGGTATAGGGTATAGAGTGTAGGGTATAGAGTGTAGGGTATAGATTTTAGAGTGTAGGGTATAGAGTGTAAGGTATAGAGTGTAGGGTGTGGAGTGTAGGGTATAGAGTGTAGGGTATAAAGTGTATGGTATAGAGTGTAGGGTATAAAGTGTATGGTATAGAGTGTAGAGTGTAGGGTATAGAGTGTATTTTAAAGAGTGTAGGGTATAGAGTGTAGGGTATAGAGTGTAGAGTGTAGGGTATAGAGTGTAGGGTATAGAGTGTAGAGTGTAGGGTATAGAGTGTAGGGTATAGAGTGTAGGGTATAGAGTGTAGAGTGTAGGGATTAGAGTGTAGGGATTAGAGTGTAGGGTATAGAGTGTAGAGTGTAGAGTATAGAGTGTAGGGTATAGAGTGTAGGGATTAGAGTGTAGGGATTAGAGTGTAGGGATTAGAGTGTAGGGATTAGAGTGTAGGGATTAGAGTGTAGGGTATAGAGTGTAGGGTATAGAGTGTAGGGTATAGAGTGTAGGGTATAGTGTGTATGGTATAGAGTGTAGGGTATAAAGTGTAGAGTGTATGGTATAGAGTGTAGGGTATAGAGTGTAAAGTGTAGGGTATAGAGTGTATGGTATAGAGTGTAGGGTGTAGAGTGTATGGTATAGAGTGTAGGGTATAGAGTGTAGAGTGTAGGGTATAGAGTGTAGGGTATAGAGTGTAGGGTATAGAGTGTAGGGTATAGAGTGTAGGGTATAGAGTGTAGGGTACAGAGTGTAGAGTGTAGGGTATAGAGTGTAGGGTACAGAGTGCAGGGTGTAGAGTGTAGGGTATAGAGTGTAGAGTGTAGGGTATAGAGTTTAGGGTATAGTGTGTAGGGTATATAGTGTAGAGTGTAGGGTATAGAGTGTAGAGTGTAGGGTATAGAGTGTAGGGTATAGAGTGTAGGGTATAGAGTGTAGGGTATAGAATGTAGAGTGTAGGGTATAGAGTGTAGGGTGTAGAGTGTAGGGTATAGAGTGTAGGGTATAGAGTATATGGTATAGAGTGTATGGTATAGAGTGTAGGGTATAGAGTGTAGGGTATAGAGTGTAGAGTGTAGGGTATAGAGTGTAGGGTATAGAGTGTAGAGTGTAGGGTATACAGTGTATGGTATAGAGTGTAGGGTATAGAGTGTAGAGTGTAGGGTATAGAGTGTAGAGTGTAGGGTATAGAGTGTATGATATAGAGTTTAGGGTGTAGAGTGTAGGTTATAGAGTGTAGAGTTTAGGGTATAGAGTGTGGGGCATAGAGTGTATGGTATACAGTGTAGAGTGTAGAGTGTAGGGTATAGAGTGTAGCGTATAGAGCGTAGGGTGTAGGGTATAGAGTGTAGGGTATAGAGTGTAGAGTGTAGTGTATAGAGTGTAGGGTATAGAGCTTAGGGTGTAGAGTGTAGGATATAGAGTGTAGAGTTTAGGGTATAGAGTGTGGGGCATAGAGTGTATGGTATACAGTGTAGAGTGTAGGGTATAGAGTGTATAGTGTAGGGTATAGAGTGTAGCGTATAGAGCGTAGGGTGTAGGGTATAGAGTGTAGGGTATAGAGTGTAGAGTGTAGGGTATAGAGTGTAGGGTATAGAGTGTAGGGTGTAGGATATAGAGTGTAGGCTATAAAGTGTAGGCTATAGAGTGTAGGCTATAGAGTGTAGAGTATAGAGTGTAGGGTATAGAGTGTAGGGTATAGAATGTAGAGTGTAAAGTGTATACCGTACACTCTATACCCTACACTCTACAACCTGCACTCTACAACCTGCAATCTATACCCTACACTCTATACCCTACACTCTACACTCTATACCCTACACTCCATACCCTACACTCTATACCCTACACTCTATACCCTACACTCTACACTCTATACCCTACACTCTATAGCCTACGCTCTACACCCTACACTCTATACCCTGCACTCTATACCCTACACTCTACACTCTATACCCTACACTCTACTCCCTACACTCTACACCCTACCGTCTATACCCTACACTCTACACTCTATACCTTACACTCTACACTCTATTCCCTACACTCTATACCCTACACTCTATACCCTACATTCTATACCCTACACTCTACACTCTGAACCCTGTTCACACAGGTTATATACAGATGATCAGGTTTTTAAATACATCAGATAGGGATTGCATACATTAGTTAGGACTGCTCTGATAAGGGTATACCGTGAAGATTGGTAGAGCAGCTTAGTATACAATTTTTGCAAAAAACGTATCAACCAAATACCCTGTTTTTTACATCTTTTACTAGCACTTGCGGATTACTGCAACATTTTTTCAAACTGAGTGTTTTTGGTTTTACTATTCTCTTTTGTGTCTTCAGGTTTCTTGGTGGTGTGTGAACATGATCATACAGACTTGTTCACTGTGCAAGTAGCCCATGTGTTCCTGTACTCTACACTCTATACCCTACACTCTATACCCTACACTCCATACCGTACACTCTATACCCTACACTCTACACTCTATACCCTACACTCTTTACGCCACACTCTATACCCTACAGTCTATACCCTACACTCTATACCCTACACTCTACACTCTATACCATACACTCTACACTCTATACCCTACACTCTATCCCCTACACTCTATACCCTACACCCTACACTCTATACCCTACACTCTATACCCTACACTCAACACCCTACACTCTACACCCTACACCCTACACTCTATACCCTATACCCTACACTCTATACCCTACACTCTATACCCTACACTCTATACCCTACACTCTATACCCTACACTATACACTCTATACCCTACACTCTACACTTTATACCCTACACTCTATACCCTACACTCTATACCCTGCACTCTACACCCTGCACTCTACACCCAACACTCTAAACCCTACACTCTATACCCTACACTTTATACCCTACACTCTACACTCTATACCCTACACTCTATAGCCTACACTCTATACCCTACAGTATATACCCTACACTCTATACCCTACACTCTACACCTTACACTCTACACTCTATTCCCTACACTCTATACCCTACACTCTATACCCTACACTCTATACCCTACACTCTACACTCTATACCCTACACCCTACACTCTATACCCTACTCTCTACACTCTATATCCTACACTCTATACCCTGCACTCTACACCCTGCACTCTACACCCAACACTCTATACCCTACACTCTACACCCTACACTCTATACCCTACACTCGATAACCTACACTCTACACTCTATACCATACACTCTACACCCTACACTCTAATCCCTACACTCTACACTCTATACCCTACACTCTATACCATACACTCTATACCATACACTCTATACCATACACTCTATACCCTACACTCTATACCCTACACTCTACACCCTACACTCTATACCTTACACTCTATACCCTACACTCTATACCCTACACTCTAAACTCTATACCCTACACTCTACACTCTATACCCTACACTCTATAACATACACTCTATACCCTACACTCTATACCCTACACTCTATACCCTACACTCTATACCATACACTCTACACTCTATACCCTACACTCTATACCATACACTCTACACCATACACTCTATAGCATACACTCTATACCCTACACTCTACACTCTATACCCTACACTCTATACCCTACACTATACACTCTATACCCTACACTCTACACTTTATACCCTACTCTCTATACCCTACACTCTATACCCTACACTCTACAACCTGCACTCTATACCCTACACTCTATACCCTACACCTTACACTCTATACCCTACACTCTATACCCTACACTCTATACCCTACACTCTATAGTCTACACTCTATAGCCTACACTCTACACTCTACTCTATACCCTACACTCTATACCCTACACTCTAATCCCTACACTCTACACTCTATACCCTACACTCTATACCCTACACTCTATACCCTACACTCTACACCCTACACTCTACACCCTACACTCTAATCCCTACACTCTAATCCCTACACTCTAATCCCTACACCCTACACTATATACCCTACACTCTATACCCTACACTCTATACCCTACACCCTACACTCTACACCCTACACTCTACACCCTACACTCTACACCCTACACTCTACACTCTATTCCCTACACTCTACACCCTGCACTCTGTACCCTACACTCTACACTCTTTACCCTACACTCTATACCCTACATTCTATACCCTACACTCTATACACTACACTCTAATCCCTACACTCTACACTCTATACCCTACACTCTATACCCTGCACTCTATACCCTACACTCTACACCCTACACTCTACACCCTACACTCTAATCCCTACACTCTAATCCCTACACCCTACACTCTATACCCTACACTCTATACCCTACACTCTATACCCTACACTCTACACTATATACTCTACACTCTATAGCCTACACTCTATACCCTACACTCTATACCCTACACTCTATACCCTACACTCTATACCCTACAATTTATACCCTACACCCTATACCATACACTCTATACCCTACACTCTACAACCTGCACTCTATACCCTACACTCTATACCCTACACCCTACACTTTATACCCTTCACTCTATACCCTACACTCTATACCCTACACTCTATACCCTACACTCTACACCCTACACTCTACACTCTACACTCTATACCCTACACTCTACACCCTGCACTCTGTACCCTACACTCTACACTCTTTACCCTACACTCTATACCCTACACTCTATACCCTACACTCTATACCCTACACTTTATACCCTACACCCTATACCATACACTCTATACCCTACACTCTACAACCTGCACTCTATACCCTACACTCTATACCCTACACCCTACACTTTATACCCTTCACTCTATACCCTACACTCTACACTCTATACCCTACACCCTACACTCTATACCCTACACTCGACACTCTATATCCTACACTCTATACCCTGCACTCTACACCCTGCACTCTATACCCTACACTCTACACTCTATACCCTACACTCTACACTCTATATCCTACACTCTATACCCTACACTCTATACCCTACACTCTATACCCTACACTCTACACTCTATACCCTACACCCTACACTCTATACCCTACACTCTACACTCTATATCCTACACTCTATACCCTGCACTCTACACCCTGCACTCTACACCCAACACTCTATACCCTACACTCTACACCCTACACTCTATACCCTACACTCGATAACCTACACTCTACACTCTATATCATACACTCTACACCCTACACTCTAATCCCTACACTCTACACTCTATACCCTACACTCTATACCATACACTCTATACCGTACACTCTATACCATACACTCTATACCATACACTCTATACCCTACACTCTATACCCTACACTCTACACCCTACACTCTATACCTTACACTCTATACCCTACACTCTATACCCTACACTCTAAACTCTATACCCTACACTCTACACTCTATACCCTACACTCTATATCATACACTCTATACCCTACACTCTATACCCTACACTCTATACCCTACACTCTATACCATACACTCTATACCATACACTCTACACTCTATACCCTACACTCTATACCATACACTCTACACCATACACTCTATAGCATACACTCTATACCCTACACTCTACACTCTATACCCTACACTCTATACCCTACACTATACACTCTATACCCTACACTCTACACTTTATACCCTACTCTCTATACCCTACACTCTATACCCTACACTCTACAACCTGCACTCTATACCCTACACTCTATACCCTACACCTTACACTCTATACCCTACACTCTATACCCTACACTCTATACCCTACACTCTATACCCTACACTCTATAGTCTACACTCTATAGCCTACACTCTACACTCTACTCTATACCCTACACTCTATACCCTACACTCTACACTTTATACCCTACTCTCTATACCCTACACTCTATACCCTACACTTTACAACCTGCACTCTATACCCTACACTCTATACCCTACACCTTACACTCTATACCCTACACTCTATACCCTACACTCTATACCCTACACTCTATAGTCTACACTCTATAGCCTACACTCTACACTCTACTCTATACCCTACACTCTATACCCTACACTCTAATCCCTACACTCTACACTCTATACCCTACACTCTATACCCTACACTCTATACCCTACACTCTACACCCTACACTCTACACCCTACACTCTAATCCCTACACTCTAATCCCTACACTCTAATCCCTACACCCTACACTATATACCCTACACTCTATACCCTACACTCTATACCCTACACCCTACACTCTACACCCTACACTCTACACCCTACACTCTACACCCTACACTCTACACTCTATTCCCTACACTCTACACCCTGCACTCTGTACCCTACACTCTACACTCTTTACCCTACACTCTATACCCTACATTCTATACCCTACACTCTATACACTACACTCTAATCCCTACACTCTACACTCTATACCCTACACTCTATACCCTGCACTCTATACCCTACACTCTACACCCTACACTCTACACCCTACACTCTAATCCCTACACTCTAATCCCTACACCCTACACTCTATACCCTACACTCTATACCCTACACTCTATACCCTACACTCTACACTATATACTCTACACTCTATAGCCTACACTCTATACCCTACACTCTATACCCTACACTCTATACCCTACACTCTATACCCTACAATTTATACCCTACACCCTATACCATACACTCTATACCCTACACTCTACAACCTGCACTCTATACCCTACACTCTATACCCTACACCCTACACTTTATACCCTTCACTCTATACCCTACACTCTATACCCTACACTCTATACCCTACACTCTATACCCTACACTCTACACTCTATACCCTACACCCTACACTCTATACCCTACACTCTACACTCTATATCCTACACTCTATACCCTGCACTCTACACCCTGCACTCTACACCCAACACTCTATACCCTACACTCTACACCCTACACTCTATACCCTACACTCGATAACCTACACTCTACACTCTATATCATACACTCTACACCCTACACTCTAATCCCTACACTCTACACTCTATACCCTACACTCTATACCATACACTCTATACCGTACACTCTATACCATACACTCTATACCATACACTCTATACCCTACACTCTATACCCTACACTCTACACCCTACACTCTATACCTTACACTCTATACCCTACACTCTATACCCTACACTCTAAACTCTATACCCTACACTCTACACTCTATACCCTACACTCTATAACATACACTCTATACCCTACACTCTATACCCTACACTCTATACCCTACACTCTATACCATACACTCTATACCATACACTCTACACTCTATACCCTACACTCTATACCATACACTCTACACCATACACTCTATAGCATACACTCTATACCCTACACTCTACACTCTATACCCTACACTCTATACCCTACACTATACACTCTATACCCTACACTCTACACTTTATACCCTACTCTCTATACCCTACACTCTATACCCTACACTCTACAACCTGCACTCTATACCCTACACTCTATACCCTACACCTTACACTCTATACCCTACACTCTATACCCTACACTCTATACCCTACACTCTATACCCTACACTCTATAGTCTACACTCTATAGCCTACACTCTACACTCTACTCTATACCCTACACTCTATACCCTACACTCTAATCCATACACTCTACACTCTATACCCTACACTCTATACCCTACACTCTACACCCTACACTCTACACCCTACACTCTAATCCCTACACTCTAATCCCTACACTCTAATCCCTACACCCTACACTATATACCCTACACTCTATACCCTACATTCTATACCCTACACTCTATACCCTACACTCTAATCCCTACACTCTACACTCTATACCCTACACTCTATACCCTGCACTCTATACCCTACACTCTACACCCTACACTCTACACCCTACACTCTAATCCCTACACTCTAATCCCTACACCCTACACTCTATACCCTACACTCTATACCCTACACTCTATACCCTACACTCTACACTATATACTCTACACTCTATAGCCTACACTCTATACCCTACACTCTATACCCTACACTCTATACCCTACACTCTATACCCTACACTCTATACCCTACACTTTATACCCTACACCCTATACCATACACTCTATACCCTACACTCTACAACCTGCACTCTATACCCTACACTCTATACCCTACACCCTACACTTTATACCCTTCACTCTATACCCTACACTCTATACCCTACACTTTATACCCTACACTCTACACCCTACACTCTACACTCTGTAGGGATTAGAGTGTAGGGATTAGAGTGTAGGGATTAGAGTGTAGGGTGTAGAGTGTAGGGTGTAGAGTGTAGGGTATAGAGTGTAGGGTATAGATTGTAGGGTATAGAGTGTAGAGTGTAGGGATTAGAGTGTAGGGTATAGAGTGTAGGGTATAGAATGTAGGGTATAGAGTGTAGGGTAAAGAGTGTAGAGTGTAGGGTACAGAGTGCAGGGTGTAGAGTGTAGGGAATAGAGTGTAGAGTGTAGGGTGTAGAGTGTAGGGTGTAGAGTGTAGGGTGTAGGGTATAGAGTGTAGGGTATAGAGTGTAGGGTATATAGTGTAGGGTGTAGGGATTAGAGTGTAGGGATTAGAGTGTAGGGATTAGAGTGTAGGGTGTAGAGTGTAGGGTGTAGAGTGTAGGGTATAGAGTGTAGGGTATAGAGTGTAGGGTATAGAGTGTAGAGTGTAGGGATTAGAGTGTAGGGTATAGAGTGTAGGGTATAGAGTAGAGTGTAGAGTGCAGGCTATAGAGTGTAGACTATAGAGTGTAGGGTATAGAGTGTAGGGTATAGAGTGTAGGGTATAGAGTGTAAGTTGTAGGGTATAGAGTGTAGGATATAGAGTGCAGGTTGTAGAGTGTAGGGTATAGAGTGTAGGGTATAGAGAGTAGGGTATAAAGTGTAGAGTGTAGGGTATAGAGTGTATAGTGTAGGGTATAGAGTGTAGGGTATAGAGTGTAGGGTATAGAGTGTAGAGTGTAGGGTATAGAGTGTATGCTATAGAGTGTATGGTGTAGAGTGTATGGTATAGAGTGTAGGGTATAGAGTGTAGAGTGTATGGTATAGAGTGTATGGTATAGAGTGTAGGTTATAGAGTGTAGTGTATAGAGTGTAGGATATAGAGTGTATGTTATAGAGTGTAGGGTATAGAGTGTAGAGTGTAGGGTATAGAGTTTAGAGTGTAGGGTATAGAGTGTAGGGTATAGAGTGTAAGCTATAGAGTGTAGGGTGTAGAGTGTAGGGTATAGAGTGTAGGGTATAGAGTGTATGGTATAGAGTGTATGGTATAGAGTGTAGGGTATAGAGTGTATGGTATAGAGTGTAGGGTATAGAGTGTAGAGTGTAGGGATTAGAGTGTAGGGTGTAGAGTGTATGGTATAGAGTGTAGAGTGTAGGTTATCGAGTGTAGGGTATAGAGTGTAGGGTGTAGAGTGTAGGGTATAGAGTGTTGGGTGTAGAGTGCAGGGTGTAGAGTGCAGGGTATAGAGTGTAGGATATAGAGTGTAGAGTGTAGGGTATAGAGTGTAGGGTGTAGGGTATAGAGTGTAGAGTGTAGGGTATAGAGTGTAGGGTATAGAGTGTAGGGTATAGAGTGTAGGGAATAGAGTGTAGAGTGTAAGGTGTAGAGTGTAGGGTATAGAGTGTAGGGTATATACTGTAGGATATAGAGTGTAGGCTATAGAGTGTAGGGTATAGAGTGTAGAGTGTAGGGTATAAAGTGTAGGGTATAGAGTGTAGGGTTTAGAGTGTTGGGTGTAGAGTGCAGGGTGTAGAGTGCAGGGTATAGAGTGTAGGGTATAGAGTGTAGTGTATAAAGTGTAGAGTGTAGGGTATAGAGTGTAGGGTGTAGGGTGTAGAGTGTAGGGTGTTGAGTGTAGGGTATAGAGTGTAGGGTATAGAGTGTAGGGTGTAGGGTATAGAGTGTAGGGGATAGAGTGTAGGGTATAGAGTGTAGAGTGTATGGTATAGAGTGTAGAGTGTAGGGTATAGAGAGTAGGGTATAGACTGTAGGGTATAGAGTGTGGCGTAAAGAGTGTAGGGTATAGAGTGTAGAGTGTAGGGTATAGAGTGTACGGTATGGAGTGTAGGGTATAGAGTGTAGGGTATAGAGTGTAGAGTACAGGAACACATGGGCTACTTGCACAGTGAACAAGTCTGTATGATCATGTTCACACACCACCAAGAAACCTGAAGACACAAAAGAGAATAGTAAAACCAAAAACACTCAGTTTGAAAAAATGTTGCAGTAATCCGCAAGTGCTAGTAAAAGATGTAAAAAACAGGGTATTTGGTTGATACGTTTTTTGCAAAAAATGTATACTAAGCTGCTCTACCAATCTTCACGGTATACCCTTATCAGAGCAGTCCTAACTAATGTATGCAATCCCTATCTGATGTATTTAAAAACCTGATCATCTGTATATAACCTGTGTGAACAGGGTTCAGAGTGTAGAGTGTAGGGTATAGAATGTAGGGTATAGAGTGTAGGGTATAGAGTGTAGGGAATAGAGTGTAGAGTGTAAGGTATAGAGTGTAGAGTGTAGGGTATAGACGGTAGGGTGTAGAGTGTAGGGAGTAGAGTGTAGGGTATAGAGTGTAGAGTGTAGGGTATAGAGTGCAGGGTATAGAGTGTAGGGCGTAGAGCGTAGGCTATAGAGTGTAGGGTATAGAGTGTAGAGTGTAGGGTATAGAGTGTAGGGTATAGAGTGTAGGGTATAGAGTGTAGGGTGTAGAGTGTAGAGTGTAGGGTATAGAGTGTAGAGTGTAGGGTATAGAGTGTAGGGTATAGAGTAGAGTGTAGAGTGTAGGTTATAGAGTGGAGAGTGTAGGGGATAGAATGTAGGGTATAGCGTGTAAGGTGTAGAGTGTAGGGTATAGAGTGTATGGTATAGAGTGTGGGGTATAAAGTGTAGAGTGTAGGGTATGGAGTGTAGGGTATAGAGTGTATGGTATAGAGTGTAGGGTATAAAGTGTAGAGTGTAGGGTATAGAGTGTAGGGTATAGAGTGTAGAGTGTAGGGTAAAGAGTGTAGGGCATAGAGTGTAGGGTATAGAGTGTAGAGTGTAGGGTATAGAGTGTAGGGTATAGCGTGCAGGTTGTAGAGTGTAGGGTATAGAGTGTATGGTATAGAGTGTAGGGTATAAAGTGTAGAGTGTAGTGTATAGAGTGTAGGGTATAGAGTGTAGGGTATAGAGTGTAGGGTATAGAGTGTAGGCTATAGAGTGTAGAGTGTAGGGTGTAGAGTGTAGGGTATTGAGTGTAGGGTATAGAGTGTAGGGTATAGAGTGTGGAGTAGAGAGTGTAGGGTATAGAGTGTAGGGTATAGAGTGTAGAGTATAGAGTGCAGGTTGTAGAGTGTAGGGTATAGAGTGTATGGTATAGAGTGTAGGGTATAAAGTGTAGAGTGTAGTGTATAGAGTGTAGGGTATAGAGTGTAGGGTATAGAGTGTAGGGTAAAGAGTGTAGAGTGTAGGGTACAGAGTGCAGGGTGTAGAGTGTAGGGTATAGAGTGTAGGGTGTAGAGTGTAGGGTATAGAGTGTAGGGTGTAGAGTGTAGGGTGTGAGGTATAGAGTGTAGGGTATAGAGTGTAGGGTATAGAGTGTAGAGTGTAGGGTGTAGAGTGTAGGTTATAGAGTGTAGGGTATAGAATGTAGGGTATGGAGTGTAGGGTGTAGGGATAAGAGTGTAGGGATTAGAGTGTAGGGTGTAGAGTGTAGGGTGTAGAGTGTAGGGTATAGAGTGTAGGGTATAGAGTGTAGGGTATAAAGCGTAGAGTGTAGGGTATAGAGTGTATAGTGTAGGGTATAGAGTGTAGGGTATAGAGTGTAGGGTATAGAGTGTAGGGTATAGGGTATAGAGTGTAGGGTGTAGAGTGTAGGGTGTAGGGTGGAGAGTGTATGGTATAGAGTGTAGGGTATAGAGTGTAGGGGTTAGAGTGTAGGGTATAGAGTGTAGGGTATAGAGTGTAGCGTATAGAGTGTAGGGCGTAGAGTGTAGAGTGTAGGGTGTAGAGTGTAGAGTGTAGGGTATAGAGTGTAGGGTATAGAGTAGAGTGTAGAGTGTAGGGTATATAGTGTAGAGTGTAGGGGATAGAATGTAGGGTATAGAGTGTAAGGTGTAGAGTGTAGGGTATAGAGTGTATGGTATAGAGTGTGGGGTATAAAGTGTAGAGTGTAGGATATGGAGTGTAGGGTATAGAGTATATAGTGTAGGGTATAGAGTGTAGGGTATAGAGTGTAGGGTGTAAAGTGTAGGGTGTAGAGTGTAGGGTGTAGAGTGTAGGGTGTAGAGTGTAGGGTATAGAGTGTAGGGTATAGAGTGTAGGGTATAGAGTGTAGGGTATAGAGTGTAGAGTGTAGGGTATAGAGTGTAGGGTATAGAGTGTAGGGTATAGAGTGTAGGGTATAGAGTGTATGGTGTAGAGTGTAGGGTATAGAATGTAGAGTTTAGGGTAGAGAGTGTGGGGCATAGAGTGTATGGTATACAGTGTAGAGTGTAGGGTATAGAGTGTATAGTGTAGGGTATAGAGTGTAGGGTATAGAGTGTATGGTATAGAGTGTAGGGTATAAAGTGTAGAGTGTAGGGTATAGAGTGTATGGTATAGAGTGTAGGGTATAAAGTGTAGAGTGTAGGGTATAGAGTGTAGGGTATAGAGTGTAGGGTATAGAGTGTAGGGTATAGATTGTAGGGTAAAGAGTGTAGAGTGTAGGGTACAGAGTGCAGGGTGTAGAGTGTAGGGTATAGAGTGTAGGGTATAGAGTGTAGGGTATAGAGTGTAGGGTATAAAGTGTAGGGTGTAGGGTATAGAGTGTAGGGTATAGAGTGCAGGTTGTAGAGTGTAGGGTATAGAGTGTATGGTATAGGGTGTAGGGTATAAAGTGTAGGGTATAGAGTGTAGGGTATAGAGTGTAGGGTATAGAATGTAGGGTATAGAGTGTAGGGTATAGAGTGTAGGCTATAGAGTGTAGAGTATATAGTGTAAAGTGTAGGGTATAGAGTGTAGGGTATAGAGTGTAGGGTATAGAGTGTAGGGTGTAGGGATTAGAGTGTAGGGTACAGAGTGTAGGGTATAGAATGTAGGGTATAGAGTGTAGGGTAAAGAGTGTAGAGTGTAGGGTACAGAGTGCAGGGTGTAGAGTGTAGGGAATAGAGTGTAGAGTGTAGGGTGTAGAGTGTAGGGTGTAGAGTGTAGGGTGTAGAGTGTAGGGTGTAGGGTATAGAGTGTAGGGTATAGAGTGTAGGGTATAGAGTGTAGGGTGTAGGGATTAGAGTGTAGGGATTAGAGTGTAGGGATTAGAGTGTAGGGTGTAGAGTGTAGGGTGTAGAGTGTAGGGTATAGAGTGTAGGGTATAGAGTGTAGGGTATAGAGTGTAGAGTGTAGGGATTAGAGTGCAGGGTATAGAGTGTAGGGTATAGAGTAGAGTGTAGAGTGTAGGCTATAGAGTGTAGACTATGGAGTGTAGGGTATAGAGTGTAGGATATAGAGTGTAGGGTATATAGTGTAGGGTATAGAGTGTAAGGTGTAGGGTATAGAGTGTAGGGTATAGAGTGCAGGTTGTAGAGTGTAGGGTATAGAGTGTAGGGTATAGAGAGTAGGGTATAAAGTGTAGAGTGTAGGGTATAGAGTGTAGAGTGTAGGGTATAGAGTGTATGCTATAGCGTGTATGGTGTAGAGTGTATGGTATAGAGTGTAGGGTATAGAGTGTAGAGTGTATGGTATAGAGTGTATGGTATAGAGTGTAGGGTATAGAGTGTAGGGTATAGAGTGTAGGGTATAGAGTGTAGGGTATAGAGTGTATGTTATAGAGTGTAGGGTATAGAGTGTAGAGTGTAGGGTATAGAGTTTACAGTGTAGGGTATAGAGTGTAGGGTATAGAGTGTAAGGTATAGAGTGTAGGGTGTAGAGTGTAGGGTATAGAGTGTAGGGTATAGAGTGTATGGTATAGAGTGTATGGTATAGAGTGTAGGGTATAGAGTGTATGGTATAGAGTGTAGGGTATAGAGTGTAGAGTGTAGGGATTAGAGTGTAGGGTGTAGAGTGTATGGTATAGAGTGTAGAGTGTAAGTTATCGAGTGTAGGGTATAGAGTGTAGGGTGTAGAGTGTAGGGTATAGAGTGTTGGGTGTAGAGTGCAGGGTGTAGAGTGCAGGGTATAGAGTGTAGGATATAGAGTGTAGAGTGTAGGGTATAGAGTGTAGGGTGTAGGGTATAGAGTGTAGAGTGTAGGGTATAGAGTGTAGGGTATAGAGTGTAGGGTACAGAGTGTAGGGAATAGAGTGTAGAGTGTAAGGTGTAGAGTGTAGGGTATAGAGTGTAGGGTATATACTGTAGGGTATAGAGTGTAGGCTATAGAGTGTAGGGTATAGAGTGTAAAGTGTAGGGTATAGAGTATAGGGTATAGAGTGTAGGGTTTAGAGTGTTGGGTGTAGAGTGCAGGGTGTAGAGTGCAGGGTATAGAGTGTAGGGTATAGAGTGTAGGGTATAAAGTGTAGAGTGTAGGGTATAGAGTGTATAGTGTAGGGTATAGAGTGTAGGGTATAGAGTGTAGGGTATAGAGTGTAGGGTATAGAGTGTAGGGTATAGGGTATAGAGTGTAGGGTGTAGGGTGTAGAGTGTAGGGTGTTGAGTGTAGGGTATAGAGTGTAGGGTATAGAGTGTAGGGTGTAGGGTATAGAGTGTAGGGGATAGAGTGTAGGGTATAGAGTGTAGAGTGTATGGTATAGAGTGTAGAGTGTAGGGTATAGAGTGTAGGGTATAGACTGTAGGGTATAGAGTGTGGCGTAAAGAGTGTAGGGTATAGAGTGTAGAGTGTAGGGTATAGAGTGTACGGTATGGAGTGTAGGGTATAGAGTGTAGGGTATAGAGTGTAGAGTGTAGGGTATAGAATGTAGGGTATAGAGTGTAGGGTATAGAGTGTAGGGAATAGAGTGTAGAGTGTAAGGTATAGAGTGTAGAGTGTAGGGTATAGACGGTAGGGTGTAGAGTGTAGGGAGTAGAGTGTAGGGTATAGAGTGTAGAGTGTAGGGTATAGAGTGCAGGGTATAGAGTGTAGGGTGTAGAGTGTAGGCTATAGAGTGTAGGGTATAGAGTGTAGAGTGTAGGGTATAGAGTGTAGGGTATAGAGTGTAGGGTATAGAGTGTAGGGTATAGAGTGTAGAGTGTAGGGTATAGAGTGTAGGGTATAGATTGCAGGTTGTAGAGTGCAGGTTGTAGAGTGTAGGGTATAGAGTGTAGGGTATAGAGTGTAGGGTATAGAGTGTAGGGTATAGAGTGTAGGGTATAAAGTGTAGAGTGTAGGGTATAGAGTGTATAGTGTAGGGTATAGAGTGTAGGGTATAGAGTGTAGGGTATAGAGTGTATAGTGTAGGGTATAGAGTGTATGCTATAGAGTGTATGGTGTAGAGTGTATGGTATAGAGTGTAGGGTGTAGAGTGTATGGTATAGAGTGTAGGGTGTAGAGTGTAGGGTATAGAGTGTAGGGTATAGAGTGTATGTTATAGAGTGTAGGGTATAGAGTGTAGAGTGTAGGGTATAGAGTTTAGAGTGTAGGGTATAGAGTGTAGGGTATAGAGTGTAGTGTATAGAGTGTAGGGTAAAGAGTGTAGAGTGTAGGGTACAGAGTGCAGGGTGTAAAGTGTAGGTTATAGAGTGTAGAGTGTAGGGTGTAGAGTGTAGGGTGTAGAGTGTAGGGTATAGAGTGTAGAGTGTAGGGTGTAGAGTGTAGGGTGTAGGGTATAGAGTGTGGGGTATAGAGTGTAGGGTATAGAGTGTAGGGTATAGGGTGTAGGGATTAGAGTGTAGGGATTAGAGTGTAGGGATTAGAGTGTAGGGTGTAGAGTGTAGGGTATAGAGTGTAGGGTATAGAGTGTAGGGTATAGAATGTAGGGTATAGAGTGCAGGTTGTAGAGTGTAGGGTATAGAGTGTAGGGTAAAGAGTGTAGAGTGTAGGGTACAGAGTGCAGGGTGTAGAGTGTAGGGTATAGAGTGTAGGGTGTAGGGTGTAGAGTGTAGGGTATAGAGTGTAGAGTGTAGGGTGTAGAGTGTAGGGTGTAGGGTATAGAGTGTAGGGTATAGAGTGTAGGGTATAGAGTGTAGAGTGTATGGATTGGAGTGTAGGGTATAGAGTGTAGGCTATAGAGTGTAGGGTGTAGAGTGTAGGGTATAGAGTGTAGGGTATAGAGTGTAGGGTATAGAGTGTACGTTATAGAGTGTAGGGTATAGAGTGTAGAGTGTAGGGTATAGAGTTTAGAGTGTAGGGTATAGAGTGTAGGGTATAGAGTGTAAGGTATAGAGTGTAGAGTGTAGGGTATAGAGTGTAGGGTATAGAGTGTAGGGTATAGAGTGTAGGGTGTAGAGTGTAGGGTGTAGGGTATAGAGTGTAGGGTATAGAGTGTAGGGTATAGAGTGTAGAGTGTAGAGTGTAGGGTGTAGATTGTAGGGTATAGAGTGTAGGGATTAGAGTGTAGGGTGTAGAGTGTAGGGTGTAGTGTGTAGGGTATAGAGTATAGGGTATAGAGTGTAGGGTATAGAGTGTAGGGTATAAAGCGTAGAGTGTAGGGTATAGAGTGTATAGTGTAGGGTATAGAGTGTAGGGTATAGAGTGTAGGGTATAGAGTCTAGGGTATAGGGTATAGAGTGTAGGGTGTAGAGTGTAGGGTGTAGGGTGTAGAGTGTATGGTATAAAGTGTAGGGTATAGAGTGTAGGGATTAGAGTGTAGGGTATAGAGTGTAGGGTATAGAGTGTAGGGTATAGAGTGTAGGGTGTAGAGTGTAGAGTGTAGGGTATAGAGTGTAGAGTGTAGGGTATAGAGTGTAGGGTATAGAGTAGAGTGTAGAGTGTAGGGTATAGAGTGTAGAGTGTAGCGGATAGAATGTAGGGTATAGAGTGTAAGGTGTAGAGTGTAGGGTATAGAGTGTATGGTATAGAGTGTGGGGTATAAAGTGTAGAGTTTAGGGTATGGAGTGTAGGGTATAGAGTGTAGGGTGTAAAGTGTAGGGTGTAGAGTGTAGGGTGTAGAGTGTAGGGTGTAGAGTGTAGGGTATAGAGTGTAGGGTATAGAGTGTAGGGTATAGAGTGTAAGGTATAGAGTGTAGAGTGTAGGGTATAGAGTGTAGGGTATAGAGTGTAGGGTATAGAGTGTAGGGTATAGAGTGTATGGTGTAGAGTGTAGGGTATAGAATGTAGAGTTTAGGGTAGAGAGTGTGGGGCATAGAGTGTATGGTATACAGTGTAGAGTGTAGGGTATAGAGTGTATAGTGTAGGGTATAGAGTGTAGGGTATAGAGTGTATGGTATAGAGTGTAGGGTATAAAGTGTAGAGTGTAGGGTATAGAGTGTATGGTATAGAGTGTAGGGTATAAAGTGTAGAGTGTAGGGTATAGAGTGTAGGGTATAGAGTGTAGGGTATAGAGTGTAGGGTATAGATTGTAGGGTAAAGAGTGTAGAGTGTAGGGTACAGAGTGCAGGGTGTGGAGTGTAGGGTATAGAGTGTAGAGTGTAGAGTGTAGGGTGTAGAGTGTAGGGTATAGAGTGTAGGGTATAGAGTGTAGGGTATAAAGTGTAGGTTGTAGGGTATAGAGTGTAGGGTATAGAGTGCAGGTTGTAGAGTGTAGGGTATAGAGTGTATGGTATAGGGTGTAGGGTATAAAGTGTAGGGTATAGAGTGTAGGGTATAGAGTGTAGGGTATAGAATGTAGGGTATAGAGTGTAGGGTATAGAGTGTAGGCTATAGAGTGTAGAGTATATAGTGTAAAGTGTAGGGTATAGAGTGTAGGGTATAGAGTGTAGGGTATAGAGTGTAGGGTGTAGGGATTAGAGTGTAGGGTACAGAGTGTAGGGTATAGAATGTAGGGTATAGAGTGTAGGGTAAAGAGTGTAGAGTGTAGGGTACAGAGTGCAGGGTGTAGAGTGTAGGGAATAGAGTGTAGAGTGTAGGGTGTAGAGTGTAGGGTGTAGAGTGTAGGGTGTAGAGTGTAGGGTGTAGGGTATAGAGTGTAGGGTATAGAGTGTAGGGTATAGAGTGTAGGGTGTAGGGATTAGAGTGTAGGGATTAGAGTGTAGGGATTA
>NW_027194833.1:0-2500 GCF_032444005.1 Ranitomeya imitator
CCACGCCAGGGGGGCGTCAATATGATGTGAGGTACCCCAAGGCAGTGACCTAACTGTGGGTGAAGTTTGCGGGTCATGGGCGCAAAGTCGAATTTTGGGTGAAAAACCGCATTTTCATACTCTAAAATTTCAGACAGGTGTCAGACTTCCAGGCAGGGAGAAACCGCAGGAGGCGTACCGAGGAGGCTTCCAGGAGCCTGGGGAAGATTATCCAAAAGAGTCCTTGACACTTAGAAATATTTTCAGAAAATCACGATTTTGTGAAAATTGTCACGTTTCCCCTACTTCCACGCCAGGGGGGCGTCAATATGTTGTGAGGTACCCCAGGACAGTCGCCTAAATGTGGGTGAAGTTTGCGAGTCACGGGCGCAAAGTCGAATTTTGGGTGAAAAACCGCGTTTTCATACTCTAAAAATTTCAGACAAGTGTCAGACTTCCAGGCAGGGAGAAACCGCAGGAGGCGTACCGAGGAGGCTTCCAGGAGCCTGGGGAAGATTTTCCAAAAGTGTCCTTGACACTTAGAAATATTTTCAGAAAATCACGATTTTGTGAAAATTGTCACGTTTCCCCTACTTCCACGCCAGGGGGGCGTCAATATGATGTGAGGTACCCCAAGGCAGTGACCTAACTGTGGGGTGAAGTTTGCGGGTCATGGGCGCAAAGTCGAATTTTGGGTGAAAAAACCGCATTTTCATACTCTAAAAATTTCAGACAAGTGTCAGACTTCCAGGCAGGGAGAAACCGCAGGAGGCGTACCGAGGAGGCTTCCAGGAGCCTGGGGAAGATTTTCCAAAAAGTGTCCTTGACACTTAGAAATATTTTCAGAAAATCACGATTTTGTGAAAATTGACACGTTTCCCCTACTTCCACGCCAGGGGGGCGTCAATATGATGTGAGGTACCCCAAGGCAGTGACCTAACTGTGGGTGAAGTTTGCGGGTCATGGGCGCAAAGTCGAATTTTGGGTGAAAAACCGCATTTTCATACTCTAAAAATTTCAGACAGGTGTCAGACTTCCAGGCAGGGAGAAACCGCAGGAGGCGTACCGAGGAGGCTTCCAGGAGCCTGGGGAAGATTATCCAAAAGAGTCCTTGACACTTAGAAATATTTTCAGAAAATCACGATTTTGTGAAAATTGTCACGTTTCCCCTACTTCCACGCCAGGGGGGCGTCAATATGTTGTGAGGTACCCCAGGACAGTCGCCTAAATGTGGGTGAAGTTTGCGAGTCACGGGCGCAAAGTCGAATTTTGGGTGAAAAACCGCGTTTTCATACTCTAAAAATTTCAGACAAGTGTCAGACTTCCAGGCAGGGAGAAACCGCAGGAGGCGTACCGAGGAGGCTTCCAGGAGCCTGGGGAAGATTTTCAAAAGTGTCCTTGACACTTAGAAATATTTTCAGAAAATCACGATTTTGTGAAAATTGTCACGTTTCCCCTACTTCCACGCCAGGGGGGCGTCAATATGATGTGAGGTACCCCAAGGCAGTGACCTAACTGTGGGTGAAGTTTGCGGGTCATGGGCGCAAAGTCGAATTTTGGGTGAAAAACCGCATTTTCATACTCTAAAAATTTCAGACAAGTGTCAGACTTCCAGGCAGGGAGAAACCGCAGGAGGCGTACCGAGGAGGCTTCCAGGAGCCTGGGGAAGATTTTCCAAAAGTGTCCTTGACACTTAGAAATATTTTGAGAAAATCACGATTTGTGAAAAGTGACACGTTTCCCCTACTTCCACGCCAGGGGGGAGTCAATATGATGTGAGGTACCCCAAGGCAGTGACCTAACTGTGGGTGAAGTTTGCGAGTCACGGGCGCAAAGTCGAATTTTGGGTGAAAAACCGCGTTTTCATACTCTAAAAATTTCAGACAAGTGTCAGACTTCCAGGCAGGGAGAAACCGCAGGAGGCGTACCGAGGAGGCTTCCAGGAGCCTGGGGAAGATTTTCCAAAAGTGTCCTTGACACTTAGAAATATTTTCAGAAAATCACGATTTTGTGAAAATTGACACGTTTCCCCTACTTCCACGCCAGGGGGGCGTCAATATGATGTGAGGTACCCCAAGGCAGTGACCTAACTGTGGGGTGAAGTTTGCGGGGTCATGGGCGCAAAGTCGAATTTTGGGTGAAAAACCGCATTTTCATACTCTAAAAATTTCAGACAAGTGTCAGACTTCCAGGCAGGGAGAAACCGCAGGAGGCGTACCGAGGAGGCTTCCAGGAGCCTGGGGAAGATTTTCCAAAAGTGTCCTTGACACTTAGAAATATTTTGAGAAATTTCCGATTTTGTGAAAAAAATGACCCCTTTCCCCTACTTCCACCCTAAAGGGGGCGTCAATATGTTGTAAAGCACCCCGAGACAGAGACCTAAGCGTGGGCAAAGTTTGTGGTCTGATGGGTGGAACACTGAAAAAAACGCGATTTTCCACTTAGAACAAACATAGAACTTTCAGACTTCCAGGCGGGGGGGAAAGCTCTGAAGCTGTACCGAGGACACTTCCATGGCCCC